>NC_069133.1:26960271-27142771 GCF_026914265.1 Mya arenaria | reverse complement strand
TACAATGTCTAGTATTTTTAAGAAGGCGTACAAAACGGCATTGCCTTTTTTCTTACTGTAAAAGAATGTTTAAAGTTCCACTATCATTACTACTCAATAAAAACTATTTGGTATCATTTAAAATCGCGAGTAGAGAAATTAATTAATAAGAACACAAATTAGCAATCATTAACATTTATGACAATTGCATTCCGTTCGACGTATTCTCGTATGTTACCTGCTTGTTAAGGAATCGGCGAACCATCGGGCGTCTGCCACCTCAATCGCATAGCCAGGTAGATCTAAAAAGGGTTGTTTTGTTTTTATAGTGTAATAATACATGACTTAATAAATAAAATCCAGGTATGTCGCAATACTTGAAAATTGATTTGAACTTTACTTTTATAAAAACACTTCAGCACAAATAGTACTAATTTGGAAAGGTTCATCAAATATAATTAATACAATGGAAATAACAGCGACAAATCCAGTACCAAACACATTAAAGGGCCTGGATACAAGCGCAAGAAAGTGTTTTGTCATGTGTATCGGTGTGAACAACGTAATTGATCATACAAACTGATGAATCGCAACGCTTACGACACTTGTATATTTCCAAGTTTTTGCGTATTTTTCAAAATCTTAAAAATACTGGGTCTGTCTACCACGTAAATCCCAGTTAATTTATGAATATCGTCGATTAATGTATCCGTACTAAACAAATGACTTTCACATGCTTAATATACTGCTTATGAACTGGGAAAACCATTATGCATAGTTTTGAAGGTGTAAATATCATTTTTATCATGTAATATCATTTAATGTCGGCCCCATACTACCTCATTTTTTTCAATTCTAGGGTTGTTTTGTGTATATAATGTATTTGCTGATTTAAGAACCATCTGGTGTCTAGCCCTTTAATGAAGGTCATTTGTAACATACTTCTAAACCAGTTTGTGGGTACTCAACCTCACATCAGCCCTAACACATATTAACGAAGCACCATGATAGACAAAGGGAAACAATTCGTATTTAAGTAACAAGCTGTTTACTGTCATTTGTCCCAACATTAATAAACAATGTCAAATATAAGAATAGCAGCCTCATCGGAGCAAGCATCAACTTGGAGACATAGAGAATACTAGGTTAGTTCCGTGAATAGAGGTGGGTTATCTGCTAAAGGCGAACCCGATAAATGCCGTAGCCGATCAAGAAAAACTTTCTCCATCCACGGCACTAACCTAGTTTTTATTTATCCAGATACTTTGTTTATTAAAACACGATAACTTACCTAACAATTAACAAGTACCTTTTAAAAAAAGGGGGACAACTGTTTTTTCCTTGTTGACATCGGCACACTAGGTACCCATGTTTGAATGTGCCTAAAATATAGTTCTTGGAACTGTTATTTTTTTCAATACGTTTTAGTCAAAGTAATTGCATTTTAATACGTCAATATTAACTCAAAACATGAAAGATTTTTAAAGTGCATAAACATGGAGCAGTCACCAAATATTATCTAACAATGTAACAATTATTCCGCAAGTCACAGACTACACAGGTTACGAGTTTTTACAAACAATTGCCACATTTTTCACAATATTTAATTTATGTTGACATAAAACAACAGTGTTTGATATTCAGAAGTACACCGGCAAAGAGAACTCATTTCTGTTGTAAGTGTGATTTTGTCATTCACCGCAGAAATGAAATTAACTTTCGTTGAAATTAAATGCTGCAATTTTTCAGCATTTGCCGTTGAGGCAATTTCAAATGTAGTTTGCCAGTGTCATTATTATGCATAGTGATGGAACTTTCTGCGCGAGTGATTACTAAGGTCGGTTGCTGGCGGTCTATTGATAAGATACAGAAGCATTATTAGTGTTTTTCAGAAATCACATATCATTATTGAAAAGTCCGATTTTGCGGTCACGTTACCAACTGACTGTTAATAAACATCACGTGGTCAACAAACCTAATAAACATAAATTTACACGGCACCCTGTTTTTGGACCGGTTTGTATGCAAATGTCAGGATAAAATTAATAATAAAGCGATATGAATAATATAAGCAGATAAAGTAGCTTCAAGTTCTTAACGATCAGATACAGGCATCACCTTTCAACGATTAAATAAAGCGGGAGCAACAGTGCAAACTCCTCAAAGGAGCCTAACAAAACAGTTATTCGACATAGCTCCGCTACATAAATTCAAGTTTAAAAATGTGTTCATATATAATAAAACAAAGCTAGCTATTAACTATACTGTCGATTATTTCTTTCGCTGCCCTGGCTAGAGCTAAAACAAAATAATTCCAAAAACTAGCAAACAACTCCTTATATATAATGCATGCTTGTTGCAATGAATACACTATTTAAAGATACCAATGCCTCAAAAAGAACACTACGCGGACACATACGCTAACCTCGGTCGAAACAATATAATATAAATAGAAAAATGCATAATACATGCAATAAACATGTGTTGCCTTAACAAAATGTGCATGTGATGTAATGATACAAGCAACTTACTTCTCATTGGACCAATTGTTAAGTTTAATGATTCGCTGGTAACGAAGTTCCCGCCAATGTGAAACCTAGAATTTATGTTTGAGACAAACATATACATCTCGCCGTTGAACTGAAATAAATAGATACTGCATAAAGCGAACTTTCTAAGTCTGAAAGTAAAATGTATCAAACGAAAAGTATATTTTGATGTTTCTATTCATATTTACACAGTCATCTATTTTATTGATTGATAACAATGAATTCCGTCTTGTACATTATTTCAAAACTTAAAACCTAAAAGCAAAATGGTAGGTATACCCGTATAGAAATCCACTTCCATGAGGCTAGATTTGCAGAAACGGAAGTGCCGGATAAAGTCAAAGAGGTGCCGCTGTATTTCAATTGAGCACTGTCTCCGAACGACAAAATTTGGCTGAAATATAGATATAGAACATAACTTTTTGCAATAAAAGTTTCCAATAAACGTATTGTTGATGAGTAGTATTGATAGTTTTTCAAAGAATGTAACAGCAATGTGTTAAGACTTAGCCTTCAATGTTCTAGCTTGGCCTAAATAGATAACACAATTCTAATTGAGCCATAACCCTTGTATGAGCCCTATTTAGTCTCATTCAATGCACATCAAAAGTCCCCTTTCTGACCTAGTACCACCCTGCCCTATTTAAATCCTGACTGGAGCACTGTGAATAACCTAGTGAGCCAGTAATGCACAAAACAAATATTCATGTAAATTTAATTTTAAAATTTAGTAGACTTAATAGCGTTATTCTTAAGTAAACTGTGCGCTCTCAACATGTGTTGGATCATCTAGCTTTAAGACCGCTATTCTGATGTTAAATGTGCGTTCTTACCATGATTTGGAACATGAAGCCTTAACCCAAAGAGCGACTGTAAAATATCCTCGATTCCCAGTAGCTTCTGTCGTATTTACATGATCGCAATCCCCACCATCAAATGTTGCTGCTCCATTTGAACTAACCGCATGACTTGGCAAACTTGTTGGTTTATCCAAGCATTTAGCATCTGCAAGCGGATGGGAGACTGTAGGAAGTGCGGTCCTTCCGGGACATGTCTTGTTGCAACCACTGCTGCACTCACTTGATGCTTTCGCAGTTTGTGCAACATCGCTCCCTGCACTTGATGGATATTCGAACCCAGAACAAAACATACAGGCTATCAGGACCACGTAGAGAACTTGTAAGGTATACACACACTCCATGTTTAATAGTTGTTCCACGTTTTATTCCACTTCATTTGTCGCTGCAAGCAATGCATAATTATAATCTATGGAATATTAATTATTTGAAATAATATTTCGGAAAGAGATTTTCGACTAGTGTTCATCCAATTATACCATTTGATGTTGTCATAACCAAAGAAGTATTTTTATATAGAGTTTGTCACTCCTCATTCGAAAAATCGAACCTCGAAAATAAACATCTACACTTCAGTTTGGCTTGCAGTTTTAGGTCGACTTTGTCGCTCCTTGTTCTAAAGAAGAGTCTAAACATAGTGAACAGTTACACTTGTGTTTGGCTTGCAGTTTATCTAGAGTTTGTCGCTCCACATTGTACTAAATATCGAACATAGTGAACAGTTACACTTGTGTTTGGCTTGCAGTTTATCTAGAGTTTGTCTCTCCACATTGTACTAAATATCGAACATAGTGAACAGTTACACTTGTGTTTGGCTTGCAGTTTATCTAGAGTTTGTCGCTCCACATTGTACTAAATATCGAACATAGTGAACAGTTACACTTGTGTTTGGCTTGCAGTTTATCTAGAGTTGGTCGCTCCACATTGTACTAAATATCGAACATAGTGAACAGTTACACTTGTGTTTGGCTTGCAGTTTATCTAGAGTTGGTCGCTCCACATTGTACTAAATATCGAACATAGTGAACAGTTACACTTGTGTTTGGCTTGCAGTTTATCTAGAGTTTGTCGCTCCACATTGTACTAAATATCGAACATAGTGAACAGTTACACTTGTGTTTGGCTTGCAGTTTATCTAGAGTTGGTCGCTCCACATTGTACTAAATATCGAACATAGTGAACAGTTACACTTGTGTTTGGCTTGCAGTTTATCTAGAGTTGGTCGCTCCACATTGTACTAAATATCGAACATAGTGAACAGTTACACTTGTGTTTGGCTTGCAGTTTATCTAGAGTTGGTCGCTCCACATTGTACTAAATATCGAACATAGTGAACAGTTACACTTGTGTTTGGCTTGCAGTTTATCTAGAGTTGGTCGCTCCACATTGTACTAAATATCGAACATAGTGAACAGTTACACTTGTGTTTGGCTTGCAGTTTATCTAGAGTTGGTCGCTCCACATTGTACTAAATATCGAACATAGTGAACAGTTACACTTGTGTTTGGCTTGCAGTTTATCTAGAGTTGGTCGCTCCACATTGTACTAAATATCGAACATAGTGAACAGTTACACTTGTGTTTGGCTTGCAGTTTATCTAGAGTTTGTCGCTCCACATTGTACTAAAAACTCTACAACACTACAACAAGATATATGCACAATGACAAAATATATTGCATGAGATGAAAACAAAAGAAAAGAAAAAATGAAGGTGGAGTTCGAACTTAAATAGAATTTATCTCTTAAATTTGTACAAAATATTTTTTTATGAACTTAGCTAATCTTATAATAGAAGAGGTGTCAGTGTTACTAATTAATTTCTTGAACTTTAGTGTATTTGGATACTGACAGTAATATTTATCAATAAACTTTTTCCTTTCGCATAAAAAAGAACATCTCAAAAGTTAATGAAACTCATAAACAAGGTCATTTATATCACATAATGTACACTTTCGTAAAGCCCTATCCACATTCATATGACGACCACTCACAACAGGAATAAACTTGTTTAAACATCTTAATGTACATATCATACAAGCAATATTCCATGAAACATTTGTAAGATAGTTTTCAAACTTAAATTTTGTTTTGAATAATCTGTAGCTCATACATTTAGAAAAAGTGTTAATATCACCTAACCAGTATGCTTATAGTCATTTTGCAAAGTCAAATTTTCTTAAGAATTGATTATTTTTCTGCGTTGTATTGATGTATGAAGTGTCGGAAAAAATTACACCTAATTTGCATAAACCCCGAAGGCAGCAAACTTTTTTTCAAAAAGAAGCACGAACCAAAAATGTGTATGCGACGGAACTCGAACTCGGTCAAATCGCACTCATGCAGAAAGTAAAAAAAATGTTTTGTTTAGTATTTTTAATATTGGGATAAGAACAAAGTCATCTACGGATACTTAAAACTGTATTATTGATATATTTCACTTGCTTTCGGTAATTTGCAAGTTAAATTTATTTATCTACAAAATGACACTATTTGGTTCTGTGGATACATTACATAGTACAATACTACACACGTACGAGATAATTCAAACAAACATCGTATATTAAGTAGTTGGAAAACCAACACCAACAATTTTCTGAAAGTGTCTTTTTGTCATTATGATTTAGTGTGTACATAAGTACAGAGTGGAAATTACAAAAGTTACATAATGACGCTACCTTTGTTATATCATACATATATATCCATCTCCCAGAATAGTTTGGAATTTTTCTTTTTTGTCATTGTCCCATTTATATAAATATTCATTATTTTGGTTTGCATTATTTACCTCCCTTTTACTAGCAGAGTCGCGTTGGTTGTTTGGTTGATGTATAAAAGTGAACTTAGGCTAAATGAACTGTTCTGTTTTGTGATATTATGCTTGGTAGAGTGGTATGATGTTAAACTGGCACATATTAATAGGACTTGCAGCCTTGGTGAAATCTACTTAAATTTGTGTACTCAAAATAGCTGTTGATGAGACACAGAGATGACAAAGTGAAGCAAATGAAACAAGGCACAATCCCGCATAAAATTGTCCATAATTTTTTTACGACACATATAGTCCATATGGTCAGAAGCCAGAAGAAAGGGACAAAACACAGAAGGTCTTTTACAGGAAACCATACCATACAACACAAACACTTATCAATCAATTAAGACAGGAACGCGCACACAAACAATTGTCTGAATGGCAACCGTCAGAAGAAATATGTTTTTAACCGTTCGTTGAACTTGTTGTCATACGTTTTCCAACAATAATCAGTATAAAACACAATCTATAAATAAGCGTTAACCAAATTCTCTGCTCCAACATTTTAAGAACTAGACATTATACAATCAATTTAGTTGAAAACTGCTAGTAGTTAACGACCACTGATACACATACTATCGAACAGTTAATTGTCTATGAGCGGCGGCATATCTTGCAGTAGCTAAAGTCTGGAAAATCATTCATAGAAATGTATGAGCCGCCTACTGTGGTTTTTGGCCTTCGGAAATTATTATTTCAAATAAAATCATCATTAAATTTTATAAAATTACGGCTAAAATAAAAAATTTCCGACGTGTTTTACATTCTTACAAACATCTTCGATTAAGGATATCATTTTCTAACGATTTATCAGAATTACTTTACTTATTTTTCCATAGCAACCACAACTTTCGTCCCGATATCATTCAATGTGTCTGCTTCAAATGACTCGATTATTAATAATATACTTAAATGAACCAGCATTTTTTCTTTATGTTTCTTTATGAAAGGTTATGTAAGGATAAAAACAAAACTATAAGGTTGTTTGAATTTAAATAGTTTAATTATACGTGAAACTTAAAAACGATACTTTGTTATGACTTCATGTGTATGACGTGAAATTTAGTATGCAAAGTGCGCATTGCATCGTCATACAGTAACACCCAATAACGCATTTAATGCAAAGGTACGACCAAATGCCCTAAAATGCGCAATGCATCGTCATACAGTAACACCCAATTACGCATTAAATGCAAAGGTATGACTAAATGCCCTAAAATGCGCCGCAATGCATCGTTATACAGTAACACCCAATAACGCATTAAATGCAAAGGTATGACCAAATGCCCTAAAATGCGCCATGCATCGTCATACAGTAACGCCCAATAACGCATTAAATGCAAAGGTATGACCAATTGCCCCAAAATGCGCAATGCATCGTCATACAATAACACCCAATAACGTATTAAATGCAAAGGTATGATCAAATGCCCCAAAATGCGCCGCAATACATCGTCATACAGTAACACCCAATAACGCATTAAATGAAAAGGTATGACCAAATGCTCCAAAATGCGCCGCAATGCATCGTCATACAGCAACACCCAATAACGCATTAAATGCAAAGGTACGACCAAATGCCCTAAAATGCGCCGCAATGCATCGTCATACAGTAACACCCAATAACGCATTAAATGCAAAGGTATGACCAAATGCCCAAAAATGCGCCGCAATGCATCGTCATACAGTAACTACCAAAAACGCAATAAATGTAAAGGTATGACCAAATGCCCAAAAATGCGACGCAATGCATCGTCCTACATAAACACCCAATAACGCATTAAATGCAAAGGTATGACCAAATGCCCTAAAATGCACAATGCATCGTCATACAGTAACACCCAATAACGCATTAAATGCAAAGGTATGACCAAATGCCCTAAAATGCGCAATGCATCGTCATTCAGTAACACCCAATAACGCATTAAATGCAAAGGTATGACCAATTGCCCCAAAATGCGCAATGCATCGTCATACAATAACACCCAATAACGCATTAAATGCAAAGGTATGACCAAATGCCCTAAAATGCGCAATGCATCGCCATACAGTAACACTCAATAACGCATTAAATGCAAAGGTATGACCAAATGCCCCAAAATGCGCCGCAATGCATCGTCATTCAGTAACACCCAATAACGCATTAAATGCAAAGGTATGACCAAATGCCCCTAAAATGTGCCGCAATGCATTGTCATACAGTAACACCCAAAAACACGTTTAATGCAAAGGTATGACCAAATGCCCCAAAATGCGCCGCAATGTCTCGTCATACACAAACACCCAATAACGCATTAAATGCAAAGGTATGACCAAATACCCTAAAATGCACAATGCATCGTCATACAGTAACACCCAATAACGTATTAAATGCAAAGGTATGATCAAATGCCCCAAAATGCGCCGAAATGCATCGTCATACAGTAACACCCAATAACGCATTAAATGCAAAGGTATGACCAAATGCCCCTAAAATGTGCCGCAATGCATTGTCATACAGTAACACCCAAAAACACGTTTAATGCAAAGGTATGACCAAATGCCCCAAAATGCGCCGCAATGTCTCGTCATACACAAACACCCAATAACGCATTAAATGCAAAGGTATGACCAAATACCCTAAAATGCACAATGCATCGTCATACAGTAACACCCAATAACGTATTAAATGCAAAGGTATGATCAAATGCCCCAAAATGCACCGAAATGCATCGTCATACAGTAACACCCAATAACGCATTAAATGCAAAGGTATGACCAAATGCCCTAAAATGCGAAATGCATAGTCATGCAATAACACCCAATAACGCATTTAATGCAAATGTATGATTAAATGCCCTAAAATGCGCAATGCATCGCCATACAGTAACACCCAATAACGCATTAAATGCAAAGGTATGACCAAATGCCCTAAAATGCGCCGCAATGCATCGTCATACAGTAACACCAAATAACGCATTAAATGCAAAGGTATGATCAAATGCCCCAAAATGCGCCGCAATGTATCGTCATACAGTAACACCCCAAAACGCATGAAATGAAAAGGTATGACCAAATGCCCCAAAATGCACCGCAATGCATCGTCATAAATAAACACCCAATAACGCATTAAATGCAAAAGGTATGACCAAATGCCCAAAAATGCGTCGCAATGCATCATCATACATAAACACCCAATAACGCATTAAATGAAAAGGTATGACCAAATGCCCTAAAATGCGCCGCAATGCATCGTCATACAGTAACACCCAATAATGCATTAAATGAAAAGGTATGACCAAATGCCCTAAAATGCGCCGCAATGCATCGTCATACAGTAACACCCAATAACGCATTAAATGCAAAGGTATGACCAAATGCCCAAAAATGCGCCGCAATGCATCGTCATACAGTAACTACCAAAAACGCAATAAATGTAAAGGTATGATCAAATGCCCCAAAATGCGCCGCAATGTATCGTCATACAGTAACACCCCAAAACGCATGAAATGAAAAGGTATGACCAAATGCCCCAAAATGCACCGCAATGCATCGTCATAAATAAACACCCAATAACGCATTAAATGCAAAAGGTATGACCAAATGCCCAAAAATGCGTCGCAATGCATCATCATACATAAACACCCAATAACGCATTAAATGAAAAGGTATGACCAAATGCCCTAAAATGCGCCGCAATGCATCGTCATACAGTAACACCCAATAATGCATTAAATGAAAAGGTATGACCAAATGCCCTAAAATGCGCCGCAATGCATCGTCATACAGTAACACCCAATAATGCATTAAATGAAAAGGTATGACCAAATGCCCTAAAATGCGCCGCAATGCATCGTCATACAGTAACGCCCAAGAAACATTAAATGAAAAGGTATGACCAAATGCCCCAAAATGCGCAATGCATCGTCATACAGTAAAACCCAATAAATGTGTATCGAATGTTCTGTTTTGTATGTTTCTGAGTGTCCGTTTGGCGTTTGATAATTTATCTTAGTGTCACGTATTAAACACGAACTCGGTTATGATTCGGCTACAAGACCCTGGCTTATCTGTAGAGTGAAGATGCAATAACAATACAGCATAAATAAAATACAAGATACTTCACATGTTCTTCAAGCAAGAACAGGGATTGAACACTTCAACTTATGAAACGAACAGGAACGACGCTCTAACGAAATGAGACAATCTAATAGTATTTATTTTAATAAAATAATCGTTTTCTTCTTGCTCGTTGGTCATGCAAGACAAAATACAAGTACATGTCAATCGTACAGTGTCGGGTTCAAATTCATCCAACACAATACACTTTAACTTTTGCATAGTAACACTTATTCAGTTAACTTGAATCCCATGTCATTCAATGTTCCAAATTCCAAATTCAACGAGTATAATTATCCTAATATTGAAAGGTAAGGCATACATTTTTAATATATAAAATTGACAGCTTTACAAAAATACAAGTAATAACAGGTGAAAAAATAGAATAAAACATGTTATTACCTTTCGCTGATTTTTATTTCCTCTGTCTTATCTATTTGACAAACAAGTAGTTTCGTGGTATTCTTATGTCACTTTATTGGTGTATAGTCCATTTAACATATTCAAACGCGTAATGTGCTAACACCTAAGGTTTAAAACTTCCGCATGTAATTTATACATGGTATGTAAACCTTTAAACTTTCCATTTGAACATTAATTCTCCCGGGTTAGGTGAAGATCACCGTTTATTACGGTAATTTATATTGCCGGTATACGTTTCAATTTAAATGCGGTCACGGTTATCCACCTTATTTGGCTTATTCTTTTAAATGAAAGTCAAATATGAACATTATTTAAGGCAAAATTGTATTTTCTAAACTTTTTCTGATCTTTTAAACTAGGAAAACCTAAAATTTACTGTGGTTATAAATCTTTTCTATGTTGATACTGTAGAATCTTACATATCTAGTTGTCTTATTTGTGTATCTATTTCAATAATTCCCAGTTTCATTTACAATGCCGGCTATGTTGACCAAACTTGTCGCAAAGTAGTTTGTAGGTGCACGCACCAACAAAGAAACTTTGTTGAAATGTTCATGTTACTGACAAGTGCAGAGTTGATGTGTGCAGGCATTAAGATATGCCCAAAATATTACCTTTAGTTTTGCACATTTTGGTTGTCAAATTTAAAACATTGTTGTTGTTCCATGGTTCGGTTCCATGCTTGAATTTGAAGTAGCACAGCATAAGGCTCAGTTCCATGCTTGAATAGTAGTAGTATAGCGTTAGGCTTAATTCCATGCTTGAATAGTAGTAGTATAGCGTTAGGCTTAATTCCATGCTTGAATGGTAGTAGTATAGCGTTAGGCTTAATTCCATGCTTGAATGGTAGTAGTAGTATAGCGTTAGGCTTAATTCCATGCTTGAATGGTAGTAGTATAGCGTTAGGCTTAATTCCATGCTTGAATGGTAGTAGTATAGCGTTAGGCTTAATTCCATGCTTGAATGGTAGTAGTATAGCGTTAGGCTTAATTCCATGCTTGAATGGTAGTAGTAGTATAGCGTTAGGCTTAATTCCATGCTTGAATGGTAGTAGTATAGCGTTAGGCTTAATTCCATGCTTGAATGGTAGTAGTATAGCGTTAGGCTTAATTCCATGCTTGAATGGTAGTAGTACAGCGTTAGGCTTAATTCCATGCTTGAATGGAAGAAGTATAGTTTGAGGTTCAAGTCCATGTTTGAATAGTAGTATAGCATGAGTCTAGATTCAGTGCTTGAATAGTAATACATTTGTTGACGGTTCCCTCGAGGTTTTGGCTCGGTCCCCGGCGTCCTCGAGCGATCGCAGTTTCACTGTAGTTTTGTGTTGGGCTCAAATCCATGCTCTTTTGGTAGTAATATAGCGTGAGACTCAATTCAATGCTTGAATGGAAGTAATATAGCGTGAGGCTCAATTCAATGCTTGAATGGTAGTAATATAGCATGATGCTCAATTCAATGCTTGAATGGTAGTAATATAGCATGATGCTCAATTCAATGCTTGAATGGAAGTAATATAGCGTGAGGCTCAATTGTATACTTAAATGGTAGATGTGTAGCGTGATGTTCAAGTTCATGCTTGAATGGTAGTTGTATAGCGGGAGGTTCAATTCCATGCTTGAATAATAGAAGAATAGCGTGAGGCTCAATTCCGTGTTTGAATGGTAGTGGTAAAGCATGTGATGCCCAAGTCAATGCTTGGATAAAGGTAGTATAGCCTGATGTTCAATTTCATGCTTGAATGGTAGAAGTATAGCGTGAGGCTCAATTATATACTTAAACAGTAGAAATATAGCTTGAGGTTCAATTCCATACTTGAATGATAGTAGTGAAGTATGTGAGGCTCAAGTCAATGCTTGAAAGAAAGTATTATAGCATAAGACTTAATTCCATTTTTGAATCGCAGCTGTAAAGCATAAGGCTCAATTCCATCCATGATTGGCAGTTTTGGGGTCGGCTTAAATCCAAAGCCATCATCAAATGACAGGTGTTATAAGCCGTTAACTGTCGCTGTAATTATCGATGCTGAATTGATAGATACAATAATATGATGCATATACAAAATATTCAGAAGGATATCGCCATATTGATAAATACATATACAAAACAATGTGCTCAGATGATTAATTGCATATGTACTACCAAAATAAACAATTAACCAACTAGAATCTATCGAATAAGCATATAAAACAACTGTACCAGTATACCGGAATATGGATCCCACGTCAACTATGACATTATTGGCTACTTCACGTTCACTTAGACGTTTGTCTTGAAGTTTTATCCGAATAACTTTTAAAATGCCTGTTTCAAATTACATGGGATGAGGAGAGTAACTGGCTAGTATTCAATGTTCAACCTAAGTCATTCTTATGGTACTTCATCATTGACTTCATTCACTGTATAGGTCCGTTATTTATATCATGCGATCCGATTAGCTACATCGTTCTCAGATCCATTAAGACTAATGTTGAATACCACCCCTTGGGTCGTAATGTATATAATTCGTATCCGTATCTTTTGTCAGTGTGTGCATACCATGTGATAAATTGCATCATATATAAAAAAGATTCCCAAGAGTATAGTCATAAAGTTTAACTGCTAAATAAAATTACTACGCGATCTACTTGCAGCGGACTTAAACGTACCAGTTTTTGAGTATGTAAACCGTCCAAATACATCCGAGGTTGTTTTCGATAAAAATGTCCTTCAAGGATTAAATCATTGTAGGGTGGAGATATTTCGGTAGCAAAAAATACCTCCAAAGTATCCATTTGTGGTATACAACAATATGAGTGTGTGTGTACCACGTGATAAATTGCGTCATAAATGCAAAACGTCGGAAGGCAATACTTTGCTTTGACTGAAGACTTTAAACAAAGATAACTATTTCTTCAACATTTTAGATAAAGCATGGCGCAGTCTACGCCGCTTACGGAGCTCCGCCTTTGGGCTTTTACCAGAGTTTAATTTAGAGTTTAGTTTCTTAAAACACTTCGACAAACCTTTTCACAAAACCCCTGTCTGATGGAGCACTAACAAAACATTATTTTGGAAACAGGTTTGTCGAAGTGTTTGAGAAAAGTAATCACCTGATAGAACTCCGATAATAAAACGGAGGCGTGGATTTTTAAGCAGCATAGACTGTCTTTTATTTCGTTTAAAATGGGGAAGAAATAGTATAGTTATCTATGTTTTAAGTCTTCATTTTAAGCATAATGTTGCCTTCAGACGTAGCACATATGACGTAATTTATCACGTGGTATACACACATTGTTAGCCATGCCTAAGGTATTCCTTTCATTTACTTGGTTAATTAATTGAACATGCCAATCAAATCACTCAGACTCTACTTATAAATTTAAGATAAATCTATATAGTTCATTGCATTTACCCAAAGTCCTCATTGGAAACATGAATATAACTTAAGGGTTGCCAATTTAGAAACAAACGAACGCCAGTTTTTCCAGGATTTATTAATGAAAAAATGTGTGTATGATAATGGTTCAACTGACAGTTTCTTTGGTAAAATGCTTTTTTAATTATAAATCGGTAGTATATTTTCAGACAATGGAAGGATCCTGGCTACTTTCTCGTTAAAATGCACTTATCTTCCCACCAACGTCTGGGAAATGATCATGATTAAGTCAAGAAAATATTTAGTTATATCTATTGTAAATACACCTGACAAGCCCAGCAGCGAGACTATATATACTATGACATAATCACTTATTAATGTACATATACTATACAAAGTTATTGCCAATTTTCCATACGGTCTTGTCTTTTTTCAACCGGATATAAAGACGTCTAAAATATCATATCACAATGCTTGCGCAAAACTAAACATAAAATATGCATGACGTATTTTCTCTTCCATGTCGTAATGACACTTTATGTCGTATTATAATGTGTCACATACATATATATATTTATATATTAACCTCCAATTTAAAATAAACAAATGATAATGCTGTTAAGATAATACCACTTTTATATAGTGAACTGAAAATTCGCTTTTCGTTAGCATGTTAGCTATAGAAAAATAATCTGATGAAGAGAAAAAAGCACTGCTTAAGGCTACATGAATGGATATCTGGTTATCACAGAAACACTTATGCAAAGTACAAAATATATATATATATATATATAATAAAATTATGAATGCCATTCTATTTTACAATGAATATTTACACAACATATCATTGTTCTTATTGCGTTCAGTTATCATATAAGTCAGATGAACAATAGAGCTATTACAAGGTAATATTTTGTCATTCACACCTCATTATATTCCTATGCAAACCTTATCCTTTACCTACTACTTTTTTTATTTTGCCACTTACACCTTATTATTTGTTCACTAAGACGCCATTCTTTTGACACTCCGACGTCATTCTTTTCCCACTCAGCCACTCAGACGTCATTCATTTGTCACTAAGACGTCATTCTTTTACTACTAAGACGTCATTCTTTTGTCATTAAGACGTCATTCTTTTGTCACTAAGACGACATTCTTTTGTCACTAAGACGTCATTATTTTGTCATTAAGACGTCAATCATTTGCCACTCAGGCGTCATTCTTTTTTCACTAAGACGTCATTGTTTTATCATTAAGACGTGATTCTGTTGTGACTCAGACGTCAATCATTTGCCACTCAGACGTCAATCATTTGCCACTCAGGCGTCATTCTTTTTTCACTAAGACGTCATTTCTTGTCACTAAGAAACGTCATTCTTTTGCAACTAAGACGTCAATCATTTGCCACTCAAGCGTCATTCTTTTGTCACTCAGACGTCATTCTTTTGTCAAATATACTTTTGCCACTAAGACGTCATTCTTTTGCCACTAAGACGTTATATTTTACCACGCAGACGTCTTTCTTTTGCCAATCAAACTTAATATTTTTTTATCAATTCATACGTCATTCTTTTGCCACTCACACGTTTTATTTTGATTCTCACACTAATACAATGAGAGACAACAGAGACATGGTCAATTAAGTCCAAAGTTCAAAAATGAGCCCTGTTAATGTAACAAAGGCCAAATGACAATAAAGCAGATACACAAACGTATAAACACAACATCCACAAATACAAACACAACAAACAGACCACGATCGCATCAAAATAACTTTACCGATAAATAATGGGAGTACTGCCTTGGAAAACGAGTATACTGAGGGCTTTAACTCGTTTGTATGACCAATATCTCCCACTTTTCTCAACATTTATCAATATTTACAAAATTAAAATAAGCCTCATCAAAACCACTATTATCTTAACAAGTCATTATACTTTACTACTCACACGTTATTTTGTATTTGCCATTCACAACTCATTACAAAAAATTATTGTAATCTTTAGTTTCAGATCCGTGTATCTTGTAGTAGGAAAATTATATTTTTTTGTTAACCCACCCCACATGAAGTTGTTCGGTATTCTCTCAACAAAAATTGCCAAGACTTCTGTTGTAATATTAGTAGTTTATAGTTCACAATATAGACACCAAAAGAATATAAAAACTTGAAATAAATGCCATGTCCATCTCTTCAGTTCACTGATTCATGTAGATTTCCATACTTTGTTGCCGCTCAGTCATCCACTGGCTCTGATTAGCGTAGTCTTCAAGACCGTCTTCTTGGTCGACAACCCCTTTGTTCACATAGCCCCTTTGTGCGTTCACATATGAGGTTGCTATGTTACCTTCACCGGGCGTAAGATCGTTAACGATTGTGCTAAATGTTGGTCTGTCGTCTTCGTTTGTCTCAAAGCACCTTTCCATCACATTCGATCTACAAAAATGCAAAGACTCATTGATATCATTGCCTCAGGAATGTGATTGGTCGCTTATTTAAACAATCTATGTACTGTGTGATTCTATGTATTGTTAAAACATTGGACTTACGTGGAAAAATCTATTCATTTCTACTTTCGGATATTGAATATTTTAATCATATCATAATGGTGCACTGATGCTAAAATTACATATATATCGACATGTTTGGTTGGATTGTATAGTAATAAGTACGGATTTAAATATAAAATAAACTGCACTGCAAATATTTTATTTCACTGGTCATTTAGATACATACATGACATCGGGGCAATCCGGTGGACACACGAGTTTGTAGTTTTCATGACACACTCGTTTCTTCACTTCTGCAGCATCGGTTATGTCGTAGAAGGGGAGGTAGCCACAGTCAGTGAAGATCTCCCATAATAACACTCCGTACGACCACTAAAATGTAAAAGATATTTCAAGGTGAAAATCTGTTATCGTGCACATGTGAATTAATGTTCTGGTGATATCAGAAAGTTGCTATCAATGTGAAATGCGCTCATAACTAAGTAGGATGTAATATTCTCAACCATTAAATAAAGTTTATGCCGTATCCATTGAATTACAAATCAAAGAATGAGTACGTAATTCCCGTACCACATCAGTCTGGGAAGAGAAGAATGCCTGTAACAGCGAGTGCGGCGCCATCCATCGAACGGGAATATACGTGTCTCCCTGTGCCATATACTCCTCAGGGAACAAGTCCGCGCTGAACGAGCTGTCAGCGATCTTGACGACCATGTCACCAGTCACCCTGAGATATATCAGTACAAACAGTCCATGCATGTGTGCATTTAAAACAGTAAAATTAATGTTCTCCATATTAATGATTGTGCATTTCCATTCTCTTTCATGTTGTTTTATGTAGAATTATACTTAATCAATTCGAAACATTGGATTACCGGTATTAAACTGAGGTTTTAATACACCTATCTATTACAAATAATGTAACCAGCCAAGAGTTTTGTGAAATAGGGTATCTGGAAGAAAAAGGATTATGTACATAGTGTTCTGCAATTTATTGATTTGGTCAAATGTATCCAAAATCTTTGTATAAAACCAGTGCCATTTTTAATTCCATTTGTAAACTTATGCGATTGATTACACAGTTTAACGTATTTAAGTTTATTTTACCAGCAATTCCTGCATGCGAGATCCTTGTGTGTCATGCCTTTCGTACTGAGGAAATTCATTCCTTCGGCGACTTGGACGCAAAAGTTCATCGAAATATCCAGTGGCACTTCTTTTTTCTGTGTAAACAGTTTTAAGTTAAATAAATACTATTTAAAATTTACTATTAGTAGCTTTTATTCTACTTGTTCCTTCAATACTTGATTATATGTTTATGCTTATAGAATGCGTAATAAACAAATCGCACATCTTCATTTAATTAATAACTTTTTGTGTCAGAATAGGAACATTTAATGTTTATACATGCCTTCTTAAACTGTTGTATTTTGTTTTATGGTGGAAAATCATTAGATGTTTGTTGTTGGAACTGGACGAATCCATTTCTAACTGCATGAACAGGTAACCATTTTGAGCAAAAACAATATTAAATGACTAAATAGAATAATGCTATCAAATGTATAAGCCTCGGTATTTTCAATAAAATAGACGGTTTACAGTGTGATTATATGTACCGCTGTTTCCTTTATGTAATACTCTTTCATAGTTCTATTCTCCATCTCATGGTATAGGATGTACACTGACTTGGCATCAACTGCGATGCCAATCATCTTCAGAATATTCTCGTTGATACTGTCTCGGAATCGTATGCATTCCTTCAGTTCTCGTATCAGCCATTCCGGAATATTCTGTCCTTCTGTAAAATTAAACTTTCATCGTTAAGACAACAAAGTTGTTTTTTGTCAGTTCAAAATTTATTTTAATCCTTAACTTGGCTTTGCCAGTGCCAAATATATTAACTGTTGAAGATTTACACCCTGAAACGGATTACCAATTCGGGAATACACGCAGAAAAATCGGTTTAAATATAGCTGCCGAATTGGTGGCCAATAGTGTGTATGTTTATATGACTATTGTGATGTGTGCTGTTGTTGTTTTTTACTTTTTAAATTCCAAACCAAGTCATGTTTACAGTTTTATTCTGTTATTTTTCCTCAACAAATACTTGATGCAATATCACAATATATGCGGTCGAAAATATAAGCATCAAATATATAATAACGCTTACTGTTACTGGGCTGTTGTAAAACAACCTTTGAGATCAGAAAACTTTCCATAAGTGTCCATATTTTTTTTTTTTTAAAAGGCTCCCTTGTGCGGCCCGGTCATGCTTATTTTTTTAAGCGATAGAAAACAGAACATAATCCAAAAGGAATTTGCTCGCGTGCCTTTCTGCGTTCATACAACATAAATGCCAAAAACATGCGATCAATCCTTAAATACACTTGATACCGTAAGAGAGCATGGTAATGATATTACCTGGAAGTTTGTCTCTCAGCATCTTTATTGTGAGGTTAGAACCGGAGTTACTTGTGGAAGCTGAAGACGAAAACTGGCCAAGGACCACATGGCAGTACTGTTTACCTGTACGGAAAGCATTAGAAAATATCAATAGTATTATTTACTTAGTTGTTATTAATTATATGCAAGACGATTTCATGATTAGTATAATACGTCATGCTTTATAGTTAGAACTCATTGATGGCTTAATTTGGAGGGGCCCTCTGTAGAGCTCGAATCTAATACCCATAAGAGGGTAACATTTTGGGAAATACAAGTAAAAATGGAAAGTCTATTGGTTTGAAAAAAAAATGTTTCGAATTAACGCCCTTGAATAGTTAACTTGTAATGTTCCAGGAATCATGTAGCCCGGAGCCCGGAAAATAAACAGTTCTGTTTCAGTGAAAGTTATAAAGTATTTTACTATTTTCGGGTTTCGCCATTATCGCTATTACTTCTTTAAGATGAGTTCGTGTATTTAATATTAATGGTTTGGTTTTAGTATTAAATGTCTGAACTTAAATAGTAAATTATAAATCGATACGAAAGGAGTTATATTCTTAATGGTTTTCTACTTTTTCTAAAGATTAATGAACTTGACACCCCTAGTCTGTAATGTAGACCATAGAGTTTGTTAAAATGGATCATTCCGTTTTGGTCACGTGATTTTAGAGTATACTAGAAGCGCCACAATGCGACGAAACCAGGTTTTTGTTATGGGCAATCAGAAATTATAGCCAATTAATTTGTTGTATGAGCAAGTTCAATCTGCAGCTTCATATAAGCTATATTCACACTAAGATTCATCACTATCCATCAATTCTAACTAAGTTGTTGGGCAGAAAAAACATTTTTCTATTTTTAGGAACAGTGTCCTTGACCTTAGCCCCACCCCCCTCAAATGCAATCCAAAGCTAGCTCTTCCCATAAGCTTCCTACACACCAAGTTTCATCAATATCTATCAATGCTAACTAAAGTTATTGAACAGAAACCAATGTTTGACGCCCGCCCGCCCAACGACAACCTCATTCTAATAACCCGGCTTTCGTTGAAAACCTGGTTAAAAATCAGCGAAAGGCACAGAAATGGTAAGTTCGTGTCTCGACGCCGATGAAGAACATCAAGTAAATATATATTGGGAAGCTTTAAAGTATCTTTTTGTACTGTTTAGAGCGGATTCTTAACTATTTCAGACTAAGAGAGTTAAAGTGAAGCATTGCGCTACAGCTTCTAGTTTCCAGGTTCGGACATCCGTGGGGTTTCTTTTTGGCCTCTTAGTAAGCCTGGATCATTGCGATACAGACAGAACAGGTACAATGGTCTGATTCCCCTTACCAGCTATACAATTAGGACTGCGGGTTTCACTGTTATATTGTGAGATTGGTTTATAAGCGTTTTGTATGCTGGTCCTGTAGGATAAAGCCAAGTTGTTGTAGTGTTTCTGTTTGTGCGTTCTTGGTTTTGGGATTATTAAACATTGAATCTTGAAACATAATAATTATTTCCAATCATTTGGCTTTGTAAGAAATCATTGATAATAGCGTGTTTATATTACTGATTTCATACTTAATTTTGGGGACAATGCAGTCCGAAAATTGGGTTGTAGTTTAATTTAAGGTAGCGTGTCCGAGCTAGCTAGAGGGGAAACGTTACCTTTACGAGTACATGTCTTTCCGATCTCTATGTTTTCACGAAGGACTAGTGAGCTTTTGATATCTTTTCGATCATCTCCACTCATGCGGTTGAAAAACGCATCACTCGCTGAAACAGTGATGCTCGAAGGGGGTCGTTTTGACGTAGGCTGAATGATCTCTTGCAAAGGCAGTTGTGTGATTGGTGTGTAGTTATTCGAACCAGATCGTTTTGCATCGACATCCACTAGAAAAATTACAATAATAAATGGATAGTATTTTCGCTATTTTATGCGGTTTATACTTTTTATACTTAAACACAAGCATGTCTTGAATAAACTATACTGCACATGAAAAAGTATGGCCTTTATAAATATGTGTGTGACATAATACACACAGACAAATTTTGCGGTACAATGACAAGCGATGGTCAAAAGAAAAAGTCAAAACAATAGAAGTTTTAACAATCAATCACCTTAACTAAAAACAAATCAGTCTATACTGATGAATATCACGGTATCCGACATGGCACCAAAATGGTGTTGCCGGTGTAGCTGTTAGACCGTATCTATCTAGTTTATGTTTAATTTAGTGATTGAGACGTTTAACTCACAAGAGTCGGGGATATCAGTTTGTTTATCATAGTCTCCTCGTCGTCGGCAGCAGCAAACTATCACAATAACGATGACAATGATAACAAAAGCACCAGCACCCGCAGCAATGCCATAAAATTCAGTGGTTTGCCAGAAGGTTAAGAATTCAAGCCTTCCATAATAGTAGACCTTGTTTCCAATTCGCACCTAGAAATTTAAATAAGATAAACATTAAAAAATGTGGTATGTCTTTGTTGAGTTGAGTTCGTAAATGCTACTTCAAGAGCATTACACAGTGCAAAAGAGGGTTGGAAATGCCCAAAATTAACATGATTAAACGTTCATGTTATTTTTAAGTTTTGAGAAACACTCCTTTGAAACATTGAAAACTATTTATTTTTAATTTTATATCCGAACAATCTGCCGAACAAATCTACATATACGAATAATACTTATTATATTACCTATACACAAATACTGGTACATTGCTACTGACAGCAGCTTTTTAGTTTTGGATAAGTTGTATTCAAGTTTTAGATAACTTTTTAACGGAGTTTAAGAATTGTCCCAGTCAGGGAAACACATGCTAATCTTACAATTGAATACAGCTTACTACGAGAAACATTCAGGATACATACGGTTATGTTATATAGGACAACGTTATATCAGTTTAAGATTGATTGAAAGTGTTCATTAACAAACAGCGATGAAAAGTGTTACACTGCAAGCGCCCGCTAGCACCAGCTGCAGTGGAATTCTAATTCAAAGTCAAGTCGATTCAAGTCAATGGTTTAATTTGTAATGAAAGAAAACTGGCTGAAAATACATAGCTCACAACATAAATACACGAGAAGTTGTGTCACAGGAATGCTCCAATACAAGCATATCGTATATATTAATCACGATTACTTCCCTTTAACTAACAATGCTTAAAACACAATAAGTTAATTTGTATAATGATTCAAATGGTTCAATCGCAAAAGGGGCATTCAAATTATGGTCATAAAAATACCAATTAAATAAGCACTAGTGCACGTACATCACTATGATTTATATTTGAAAACAAAAATGGTATTCACAGTCTTAAACAGTAATAGTATCAAAATATTGGCAATACACACACACACATACACGACTGTCTCTTGGGGTTTAATTATGTCTGCCAATCTCAACGCGTACTTTATTATTTGAACGTCAAAATTAACAAGATGTTATGATTGATTTTAATATGTTTAAATGGTTCGGAATACAAGATAAAGTTCAACATTTACCCTAAATGTCTATAATGAAACCATCGACTTGAAGTGTTTATAGATTCGTGCCAGTTTTGGTAAAAAAACAACATCCATAAGTATCTATTTAAGAAACACAATCACAAATTCCGCAAGGCTTTAACATAAATAACTACAATACGGACAAAGTAAATGTCAAAATTCTCTTACCGTTACATTGACTTCTCTAGAGTTTCCTGGAAACTTCTCCTCCAAACTACAAGCTAGGTAGTTATCCGTCCGTTCCACTAACGTGCAAGGTTCATCTCCAAGCAACACCTGGACATCATCCTCATCATGACAAGCAGTATTCAGATTTGAGCCCTAGTGTTACCAGAAAATATAATATATGGACAATTGAAATCACCAGAAAAACCATTTAAATAATTTTAAAGATTAAATCAGTGTGGGAGAGAGATACTTGAGGAGTACAAAATACATCCAGTATAAAAACAGCAGTCTCGATTTGACTGTTTCTGTTTATATGCACAATATTACAGCTTAAGCGAATGTGGAACATTATCAACGCCCCTAGTAACAGCTTAAACGAATGTGGAACATTATCAGCAGCCCTAGTAGCGTCTTAAACGGATGTGGAACATTACCAGTGCCCCTAGTAACGGCTTAAACGGATGTGGAACATTACCAGCGTCCCTAGTAATGGATGTGCAATATTGCCAGCGCTCCTAGCAACGACTTAAACGGGTGTGCAACATTACCAGCGCCCCTAGTAACGGCTCAAGCGCATGTGCAACATTACCAGCGCCCCTAGTAACGGCTTTAACGGATGTGCAATATTGCCAGCACCCCTAGTAACGGCTTTAACATATGTGCAACATTACCAGCGCCCCTAGTAACGGCTTTAACGGATGTGCAACAATACCAGCACCCCTAATAACGGCTTTAACGGATGTGCAACAATACCAGCACCCATAATAACGGCTTTAACGGATGTGCAACATTACCAGCGCCCCTAGTAACGGCTTTAACGGATGTGCAACATTACTGAATTATTTATCGCAGATGAATGGTAATGAATTAGTTTGTGTACGCAGCTATATAAAAATCAACAAACATTTATTCTCTTATTTAAAGTAATACAAATAGATGTAGTACTAGCATCTGTTTCGAAAAGGTTGTGACCGTTTATTCATGGGAAATATGTTTATTATTATTATTATTATTATTATTATTATTATTATTATTATTATTAAATGCTCTATGATATGCTTTGCGAACAATTTTAGATGTGTGTAATGGGATAATTCGATTTTCATAATAAATGATTACTTCCGAAAATATCGTGAATTCAATACAATACCTGAAGTGTATTTTCGTTGTACTTACAACAATTTTGTACTTGCTGTCACTGAACACACTTTTGTAAGTGTCCTTCTCGCTCAACATATTAATGGATGGATCATCTACGACTTTCAATTGGGCTTCAGAACTTATTAGCACATTCTCCGAAGCGCCATCCATTTGAAAGGTGTAATTGAAAGACACGCCCTCACTTTTCTGGAGTGCTGTCAGATGGGCGATTAAATCGGGGGTCTTGCAGCTCAAACTATCAGCCGAACAATCGGAAAGCATTGCATCCAAGCAACAATCCTGCACATAAGAATATCATGATGTTATGCATACTATAGAAACAACAGTACTTTTATATGTAATTTAAAACAAGAGGTTTTAGTTACAGTTACTGGTCGTCATAAAAAGGTTTTTGCTTTATGCTTTGAACATAAAAAGGTTAATATAAACATTTCGCAGACGAACGAGCATTTGGTTTGCAACGTACCCCTTTTACGCTTTTTCCAGCCGCATAATATACGAGGAAACCTGGATGGGCGACACTGTCTATATTTGTACCCGGCACACGTATCTTACAGCCACCACTGAGACAGTAAATGTTGATTTATAGCATGATATTATACTTTTATTTATCTGTACACAAATTAGTAATTAGTTTGTTTTTGTCTTGATCGTTATCAACAAATAAGTCAAGCAAAATAATGCATTAAAATTAAAAGAAAATCAATCTACATGGTCCCCCTTTAAAAATTGCAGTTTTTTTTTAATTTCCACGTAAGGGATTAACTATGAATATTTATTTATCTACAGATATGTCACTTGCCTGGTCATCATAATGATATATCGTTTTAAAATACTTTCAAACAAAACACTGATTTACCTTGCGTAAGTTGTGATAGAATGTGTTGCATTTAAAACAGGATTTGCCTTAAATTCAAACGCCAGGGCATTTTCACTTTGACGAGTATGTGATACGTTTTTCGTCAACGTCCACTTTACTAACAAGTTGAGAGGGATTTCGCTCTTTTCCCTCGGCTTCGTTCGGAATATCAGCGTACTTGAATCACTGCAATTATACAAAAGTGTTTGGGTAAAACAATGTTACAGTCGATAGAATACTGATGGATATGTTGACACATCTTCTTCAGTATTATTATGAATAACATCCTTTAAATATTTGATAGTTTATTAACGTCTCATCATTACAACCTATATACATCACATAATAAATATAACTTAAAACATGTATTGCCACTCAGTCTATGAGTTATAAGTGACTATAGTACTCAAAAAACAACAACTATACATTGCTTTTACAACATCTAAAATCGATACATATACACAATACATAGTATTGCACACATATTGGTTGAATGTGACAACCAACATTCACAATTAAGAACACAATTGTTGTATTGTGTTGTGTTCTTGAAATGTTGAATACAATCTGATATTCGTGTACAGCAGAAACTCAAAATCTTTGACGATACACTTTGAAGATAATGTGTATCCTGCGACAATGCTATTGTCTCAAAAGACTGGTTAAGATATACGCCTTTAATTAGCGTCTTATCTTTTTTCAATAGATACGTAATTGTCATGCACGGAGCATCAGCTTAAAGAAGGTACGCGTACAGGCTAATTTTAAATAAACCATTAGTTAAGCATCGTCCGAATGATTCAACATACTTCGACACCAACGTCTGTTCCACCGACCCTATCACGACTCTCGTATCTACATGATCTGAGGTCAACAGTTCTCCACGAACCGTCACAAGGGTACCACCAGCCTCTGGTCCATACATTGGTTCCACGCTTGTCACCTTGGGCTCCTGTAAAGCGTTATTTAAACAGCTCAGTTTATGAGGTAAAGTTACACAATATAACATAAAAGTTGTTTGTTCTTCATATGTTCGAATGCTTATTCGTCGACTTGTTATATTGCTACTTAAACTCAAATCGGAATAAGCAGTTCAAGTTAGTCATCACGTGTCATAAAAATAGCTAGCTGGCCACTTCCATCGAACAGAATTTTGGTCAGCATAATGTGTTTGAACTACGATGGTTAGAAATAATAAAACTTACGCATTTTCTGTTGTCACGATATTCCCAAGTACACGGACATTGACCGGAAGTAATTTTACACACTTTACTTTCATCTTCGGTTCCAAGTGGTTCACAATTACATCTATTTCCACAACCGGATGTCAGATCATAAAATGCTTCCTTGCATTCATCGCAACGTCGACCTGAAAAAAAAAAACGTTTGCGACGGCTTTGTTAATTCATAGTTCATCTTTTTTACACTATTCACTTAAGTAAATCCACTTTTTTACATTTATTTAACAGGACATGAAATATTTAAAAACATGCAAGATATCATAACAAAAGTACAAAAATATTAATGTAGGAAGTGTTATATCTATGAAGATCACAAGGGCATGGTGCGTTGTTATGCAACACGCCTATGACCACGCCCCCCACGCCCCCCCCCCAAAAAAAAATAATAAAAAAATAAAAAATAATTAATAAAAAAAATCAATCAATATTCCCAGGCTTGTTAATAATGATGGAGGAACTGTTACTAGTAATAAGTTACAAGAATTGTATTTTTTATACAATTTTTCTATAATCTTTGTAAATTATTGAAATATTATAGAATAATAGCATATAAATATAATTATTGTTATTACAAGCAACATTTCCCCTATCATTATAAATAAGCCTGTGAGTATTTATTTATTTTAAATTAATTTATTTTGGGGGGAGAGGGTGCGGTCATATGGGTGTGGTATAATAACGTACCCTGCCCCTGTGATGAAGATGACATATAACGAAACGGTCCAGAACATGCAATGATAAAACGCTAGAATGTGTGTAGTAGAAGAAGAATACATTATGAGACATTCACCTTGCACATTATTATTTTTGCATTTGCACTGCCCAGTTGTAAAGTCGCAAGAAATATTTCTATTAACAACCCCGTCTATGTTACATGCACATGCCACACAGCCAGATGGATTCGTTATCTCGTAGAAAGATTCCATGCATTGCTCACAATTCCTACCCTGAACGTTCGGCTTGCATAGACAGGTCATGTTATCGTTACAGTGTACACTTCCATCCAGATCACATGTACAATTTGTACATCCCGATGATGAATTTGAACCTAGATTGACTGTGTTGTGTTTACATTTGTCGCAAAGGTGACCCTCGACATTTGATTTACAGGTGCACGCTCCGCCAACCTAAAATAATACACGCATTTTTAAAATGCCACAGAACAAGGAAATAATTGTCTGAATGCACAACTAAAGCTATCATAGAATGAAACAAGGGCCCCTGATGATAGCATATTTGAATAGGGGTGGTGTGAGGGCATGATAAAAGTCAAGTGGGGAATACTATAGAAAGATAAGCCATGCCTGTTTTATTTTTACATATATTTAAATTTGATATACGAAGTTGTTATATAAACTATCCAAACAATATAATACTATTTAACAAAGGTATTTTAAGCAAAGGGAGATTATCAACAAACATATTTCATTTAAGTTTTTGGCATCCACTAATCACTATGCACATTATTATTCATATTGTATTTGCGGTTTTCATATTTCCAATAATGCTACATAGCCTTTTCTTTATCGATGTTTCAAGTTTCATTCAATTAACTTTCATAACGATTTATTTGTATTAGTTACAAAGGGCCTTAAGTATGTAGAACATTTAGTGTAATAAAGCTTGTCATTAAAGTGCATAATGTAATGTATGCGATAAAGTATTTGCAATTTGAAGTTTATTTTCATCCATAGTTTAAAAGTAATGAAGAACAAAAAAAAAGCTGTGAGTAAGTTTTTATGGTTCGAAACTTATGTGAAAATCTACAGAAACAAGCACAGTAGCCAACAGTTTAAACATAAACCCTGTTTAATGGCACAGGGTAAACGCCATAGATATAGAACACAAAAACAAAAGTTGATATCGCAAATGGTTGTAGAGTTAGAAGGAAAAACATGAAAATATGTAAAAAATAATAATAAAAGGCCATAGCTCTTACAATATTTTAGTTGGAATTGCATAGCTAGTCAGGAGAAAGTTGGAATTTCATAACTAGTCAGGAGAAAGTTGGAATTTAATAGCTAGTCAGGAGAAAGTTGGAATTTCATAGCTAGTCAGGAGAAAGTTGGAATTTCGCAGCAAGTCAGGAGAAAGTTGGAATTTCATAACTAGTCAGGAGAAAGTTGGAATTTCATAACTAGTCAGGAGAAAGTTGGAATTTCATAACTAGTCAAGAGAAAGTTGGAATTTCATAACTAATCAAGAGAAATTTAGAATTTCATAGCTAGTCAGGAGAAAGTTGGAATGTCAAGAAAGAGAACGTTATTACTGCAAGTAAGTGTATAAAGTTTGAACTTGATATATTAAATGATTGAAAAGAGAACATGAAAAATATGTGTTTTTAAAAAGATACAAACAAAATCTGATGCGTATTTATATGTGCGAATTTTTATGTGATAATCCTAATGGACACCCCCTTCCACCTAAACACCCATATGTTGACTCAAACGGACGGACGGACAAACAGACGGACAGGGCGATTACTATTGGGTACCTGTATTTTGATCCAGAGCACCATTTAAAATGTACAATATAATTAAACAGTACCTCTTTACAGGTGTAACTTGCACTACCATTCTTGTTGCACTGACACGAATGTGGACACACGAAGTCTTTATCGGAGCGGTAGTGCTCATCACTACACTTATCACAATGAGTGCTCGTTGTATTACCGACACAAGTAGCACAAGTATATGCCCCGTCGGCAGAAATTGCGCATGTTGGGTTGTTACCATAACAACCACATCTGGAAAATTCATGAAATGTACATACCGAACCACTGTAGTAGCTATTGTGTAACAATATCTGTCTTTTTAAAACATAACAGAGACCGCAAAGTATTAAATAATTATTATTAGACATTTGCATTATTACATTGTCTGCTTAAGCAAAGAAACAAAAATGAAAGTTAAAATATGCACTCTTACTCCCAAATCATATTGACCACAATTAATACAATTATTTTAAAATACCAAAAGGGATGAATAAATAAATATCGAAAACAATGGTTCTTATGAATCATACCAAGTTTAATATGAAAGAAAGGTGCAGAAAACAGGGTATTTCTACCTTAAGTGACGATAGTAGATCACAGTAAATATTTTATCACAAACCAATCATTTAATATTAATGCGTTTTCTGCTTTTTAATACATGGTTACAATCTTGTTATCAGTAATTAAAATTTTCCATAAATCCATTATTTAGTAAGTAGTAAAAGGTTTATCACTCAAAATTTATGTTTGTATGTATTGATTTTGAATAAGAGTGTCACTTTATAATAATTAATAATTAACTTCACTTGTGAAGCTTATGTTTATAAAGGATGTTGTTTGCAGGGGTCCAACGCGTTTTCCGCATTTTAAGTGAGGGAAATGTGTGATGAGGAATAAAATGGCGGTGTTCGAAGAGATTTCGGTGTTTTGGGGGGATATTTTCACCTGGTAAGTAAGTTTGATCACTTTTCTCGCAATATAAATACGCCAACCAGGACGCCACACGTGTAAGCTTCTTTCAGTTTTTTTAACGTATGTTTCTAGAGGCCTTAACAACAAAAAAACTATTAAGTGTATACGCTGTTCGATTATATAGATAGATAATTTATTCACTATAAGCTTACAGCACATGAGTAATACATATTTCAAACGATAATATGGAGAATAAAACATTTTCGGTATGCACAATGATAATACTTTTCTTACAATTGTTTATCAATTTTTATATCAGACACATATATTTTCAAAACGATTAACAATAAAATGTGAGAAGATGCAATCCAATACAATTTTCGACGGAATATATATATTATTTTCAACAATAAAATTACAAGTGAAAATGTTAATTCCGTTGAATAATGATTTATAAAAGCAATGCCTTATTCGAAGATTTTTTGAAATATCCATATCATATCAGATATAACTTTACATGTTACATTTGGAGAAAAGTGTTAATTATAGTATGTATTTTGTCGTATTTTAAAACTTTTAAATATATAGCACGATAATTTGCGTATAGTATTTATGTTATTCGTTGAAAGAAGTTCAGTAAATTTCATAATATTTGGGCGACGCCAATAATATCGACGTATGTATGATTTCCGTAATTCATGATATAAAGGACATTCTAAGAGAAAATGAAATTCGTCCTCCAGAGTGTTGCAAAGTTGACATTTTCTTTCATTTCTTGGGGTTATGTGTGGTTTATGCCATCGTCCCATTTCTATTTCGAGTCTATGGGAAGATAACCTAAGCCTTGATAGAGCGTTCCTGTGATGTTTGTTCTGGATATTGTCTAGGTATAATTGGAAATTAAAGTTTGAGAATAATACATAAGAAGAAGCTCTCGAAGAGTCTCTCAACTCTTCATTCCATTTTTGCATAAATATGTCTCTCGCTCTTCGTTTGAAGATATATAAAAAGTAATTAATGTTTCCGACACATTGAATATATATAACTGTGTTACCAAGTAAATATATAACTATTTGTAATTGTAATGGTAATGATTTAAAGATAATATTTTTATTTATTTAATATTGTTTGTTTGTTTTGTTCGATTTTTAATACATGTATTGGCTTATTTCTAAATTCAATAATACTTGTCCACATTGACGGTGGTGGAGATGATGGAGGTGGTAGTGATGGTGGTGGTGGTGGTGGTGATGATGATGATGATGATGATGATGATGATGATGATGGAGTTGGTAGTGTTGGTGGTGGTGATAGTGATGATGATGATGATGATGATGATGATGATGATGATGATGATGATGATTGCATAACATACCTCGCACCAACGTTTAGTTCAGCAATGCTGAAAACGACGGGACTATCTGCGCTCAAAGTTATCACTAGTTTATCTGCCAATAAATTCTCGTACTTTATCCGGGTTATATTAGCAGCAGCATCTTCAATTTTCAAGGACAACCCACCCGAACTGAAAACATAAAAAGGCGTAAAGATTTCAATTTCACAGGTGCCTTAAAGTACCATATCAACATTGAACTGTATAGTTAAATTGTTTGTTATCTTGAATCTTGAAGGAATTATTAATTGAAAAAACTATGTAAAAATACGTGTGGATATTTGAACAACTTAAAATTTATATTTTCATATGAGAAGGGATCATAAATGAACAAATCTAAAATTCATGTGTTATAAGACATTAAACGCATATAAATACCAAAAGAGCCTGTACAAGTACCATATGAAGTGTAGAATTGATATTTGAAATAGGATGTGTATATAGTTGTTCTTAAAGGCCTAGCTTAATCCTTCTATAAGTGACCCCTCCCAAAAACTGTGTATAGTACACAACCTTTGTGTATTAATTGACTAATGGCCTTATCAGATCTCCGATCTGAGTATCCTGCTGTGCAGTTTTGGAGGTTTTGTTATATAAATGGACCCTAAATAGCCCTACTGCAATAAACAAATACACAGGAAATTGGCCCCTATTGTGACATCAGTGCAATTAGCTGAAGATGCACAGAAGGGGATTGTCATGCCAAACATTCCTTAAACTAGGCCTTTAATTATAAAATGGGTATGCACATTTCAAAATAAGATTTATGTTGCACATAGAATATGTATTTACTATTTTGAAAAATGTATGTGTGTAAAGTATTTGAATTGAGAAACACTACATTATACTCCATGTCATCTGTATTGGTTTGGTGTAATTGTTATTTATTTTTGTGTTTCTTAACAATAACACACTTACGGTAAGTGAATCTAGTACTGTTATGAAGACATAGATAAATATTTAGTAGTATTGCACCTCTCTATGTCTGCATAATTATGTTTTTATTATTATAATGTATTTATTTTATTCTTTTGTTTGAATACATGGTGTTTATTGTGTTATTGCTGTTTTTGTAGCCATGGTATATTATATATACATGTGTTGTCAGAAGAACCTATGACCTTCTTGGAAATAATGTTCTGTTCTATAAAAAACACCGCACCTACCCATCATAACTGCAATCTGATCCTGGTGAGCAAAACTTGCTTAACCGTTTGGAACCTTCTCGGTAGAGATCCACCTGAATTGTCTTTATATTTTGTGTCATTCCAAGGAAAGTAACATTTTGGATCTACAAAAGAAAAAATCACATTCAAAATTATTCATATTTGTCTACAGTAATAACATTCAAACATATATTGGCCATTGTTTACAAATGGTAGTGAACCTCAAATATTTATTAAATGGCATGCATTTTATCTTAAAGACTTATTAGTGGCATGTATTGGACCTTCGGACTTATTTAATGGCATTATTGAATCTCAAGAACTTATTTGCATGTGTTGGTCCTCAAATATTTTTTATGGCATGTATTTGACCTCAAAGAGGTATTTTATGACATGTATTGGACCTCAATGATGTATTTGATGGTCTGTATTGGCCCTCCCATTTATTAATTGGATTCTAACCAAATTCAATACCTGATACATATGCGATTTCTTCAGCTCTAAAGTTAAAGTGACATTTTTCACACTCCCCGACACCCAGCGTGTACCCATGTCTCTATCTAATAGGAAGACAGCGTATCCACCGTCCGTGTTCAGCCTTGACACTGGGGCACTCCCATTGTTGCTCAGACATTTCAGGCCTTTATTTGGCTTTGTAGAGGAATCAAGAACTGGAAAGTCTCCGGGGCATCTGTTTACAAATATTTAAGATCGAGTGTCTTTCATTGTTTTTTAATGTCAATATTGCTTTACTATTAGGTTTGCCGTGAACGTCTTTTGAAATTACTAGTAAATGTTTATATCGTGATTTCAATACCAGACTGATCAACGGGAAATGATGTTAATGCTTAAAAATGATTTGAAAACTACAACAGTCGACGAAACAAGTAATAGGATTCATCGCAAGACCGTATACCTGCAGTTAGATTCGACCTCCAAAACTTCCAGATTTGAGGCGCCAATGCGCAATTGCTCAAGTTCTCTGAAATCATATATAAATACTACAATGTCTAGTACTTCTTAAGAAGGCGTACAAAACGGCATTGCCTTTTTTCTTACTTACTATTTTTTAAAGTTCCAATATCATTACTACTCAATAAAACTTGTTGGTATCATTTAAAATCGCGGGAAGAGCAATTGATTAAGAAGAACACAAATCAGCAATCATTAAGATTTATTACTATTGCATTCCGTTCGATGCATAATTGTATGTTACCTGCTTGTTAAGGAATCGTTGAACCATCGGACGTCTACCACTTCAATTGTATTGCCTGATATATCTAAAAAGTAATTGGGTCGTTTTGATTTTACAATGATACATGACTTAATAAATAAAATCTGGTTTAATTGCATTTTTTAAAAATTAACAAGAAATATACTTATATAAAAAACTTGGACACAGATAGTTTTAATTCAAAAAAGTTCATTCAATATAAAAAAAAACACATTTAAATTACAGCGATTTCCAGTACAAAACATATTAATGAAGATTTTGTCACACTGCTAAACTAGTTTATGACTACTAGCATTTATCACCGTAGTGCTAATATAAACGAAGAAACATGGTAGACAAGGGGGTACAATCAGTATTGAGGAACAAGCTGTTTGTCATTTGTCCATACATTTATGAAGAATGTCAAATTAAAAAATATCAGCCTCGTCGGAGACAGCATCCACTTTGAGAAAAGGAATACTAATGTAAAACGAATCATATTAACAGAATGGCTCAAGTCAAGTTCTAAACGACCAGATACAGGAATCACAGGAGCAAGAGTGCATGCTCCTCAAAGGAGCCAAACATAATCAGTTATCCGACATAGCGTACCTAAATAAATTCAAGGTATCAATCTTTAAGTTCATATATTATAAAACAACATTAGCTATTCATTATGCCGTCGATTATACTTTGGGTTGTCCTGGTTGAAAGCTAAAATGGAATAAATCCAAAAGGAGCTTATATACAATGCATGACTGTTTCACTGAATAAACTATTTGAAAATAACAATGCCTCAAAAAGAACACTTCGCGGACACATGCGCCTCTCGGTCGAAAACATATAATATAAATAGAATTATATAAACATCTGTTGACGTTGGTTGCCTTAAAAAATTGTGTATGTGATGTAATGGTACAAGCAACTTACTTCTCATTGGACCAATTGTTAAGTTTAATGAATCGCTGGTAACGAAGTTTTCGCCAGATTGAAATGTAGAATTTATGTTTGAGACAAACATATACATGTCGCCGTTGAACTGAAATAAACAGATACTGCATAAGGCGAACTTTCTAAGTCTGAAAGTAAAATGTATCAAACGGAAAGTTCATTTAAATGTTTCTATTCATATTTTTACAGTCATCTTTTTTTATTGATTATTAACATTGAATTCCGTCTTTTACGTTATTTCAAAAGTAAAATCCTAGAAATAAAATATTATATATATACCCTTATAGAAATCCACCTCCACGAGGTTAGATTTGCAGGAATGTAGTTGCCAGATAAATTCAAAGATGTGCCGCTGTAAATCAATTGAGCACTGTCCCCGAACGACAAAATTTGGCTGAAATATCATAACGATGAAAATTGTTACATAAATATACGTATTAATGTACAAATGATTAGTTTTATTGATTCATTGAATGTAACAGCAATGTATTTAAACGTAGCCTGCAGTGCTTCAGTTAGGCCGAAATAGCAGAGAGAGCCCGGCTGCCCTTTTCCCAGCCCCCTGCTGCCTTTTGACCGTGCTGTGCCCTTTTGTTTGACAGAGCTGCCTTTGATGATTATTGCATACAACCTGGTTGATCTTACAGTTTTGAATTGTATTTGATATTTATTGGACATATTGGGAAGTCAATATTCAGAAATATAAAGTATACAAATAATAATAAACATGACACTTACGTAAAGATAACAGCTAAGGTATTCAAAACTAACTATAAGTTTGAAAGTAGTTACATCGTATATACAATATATCTATTGAACTTTGACCCTTTCACATGCCCCATTAAGGCACATTCAATGCGCATCAAAAATGCCCTTTCTGGCCTATCACCCTGCCCATTTCAAATTCTAGCCGGACCACTGTGAATAACCCAATAGCCAGTAATAAACAAAGCAATCATTCATGTAAATTGGATTTGAAAATTTAGTAGACTTAATAGCGTTACTCTTATGTAAACTGTGCGCTCTCAACATGTATTGGTACATCTAGCTTTAAGGCCATTATTCTGATATTAACTGTGCGTTCTTACCATGATTTAGAACATGTAGCCTTAACCCAAAGAGAGACTGTAAAATATCCTCGATTCCCAGTGGCTTCTGTCGTATTTACATGATCACAATCCCCACCATCAAATTTTGCTTCTCCATTTGATCTATTAGCAAGAATTGGCAAACTTGTGGGTTTATCCAAGCATCCAGCATCTGAAAGCGGATATGAGACATCTGGAAGCGCAGTCCTTCCCGGACATGTCTTGTTGCAAGAAATGCACTCAGTTGATGCTGTCACAGTTTGCGAAACATCGCTGACTGCACTTGATGGATATTCGAACCCAGAACAAAACTCGCAAGATATCAGGACCACGAGAACTTGTATCATGTACACACACTCCATGTTTGATAGTTGTTACACTTCTTATTCCACTTGATATGGTTTCACATTGCCTTTATTTACTGGTTTGTTTGCCTGAAATATGGAGAGGAAAGGAAGTTTATTTCAAGTGGTTTAAAAAATCGTGTAAATACATAAGTTCCCTTTAAAACATACGGTCTATAATTCAATTAAACTATAAACAATTTAGAATGCCACTGAAAAAAATCAAGTTCGGATTTCCGATCAAATAAAACGGTTTTCGTCTTTAATCTTATTGTTTTATTTCCAGTATTAATATGACAGAATCGAAGTATCGGACATCTGTTTTATATGGCTATATCTGAACTCTGAAATGTATGTGGTTAATGCGAAAACAATGACAACGCGGTTGTAAATCATAAAGACTTTTACTAGATGGATTATTGGCTGTATATTGTATTTACCGTGTTTAAAGTTTATAACGTAATTTAATCGTGCGTTCAAGTATATGTGTTTAACATTGATGATCTACAGAAAAATGACAATTTCTTTTCATTAATTTTACGTACATCGATTCTGAGGATTACACAAAAATGGTCTCATACTTAAAGAGTATATAGTTCAGTCATTCTATTTGTCCACACAGGCTTACTTATTAAACTAGTATCAGTGGTAAAATGTAGCATATCCTTGGTGTTTACATTTTGTTGTTGGCCAATGACAATCAAGGATTTTTCTCTGCTACTTTATAATCATATTTTAATCATAGTCTTTTCTCTAAACAGTAAAAGTTGCATACTCTTACAATAAAATCAAACAAAACAGAACAAATGGGTTGGGCTACAAGTTATTACATACAACCTTATGCACAAGTCAATTGTAACCACGCCCCCCCCCACGATCCGGGGATATACCGGCTATAGCGGGGAAAATGGACCGTGGTTTTACCTTCCAGGTGGCCCCGCAGTGCCGAGTGACTACAGTGGGTTTGTTTTCGCGCCAAAAATAGCGGCGAATTGGCCTAACCTAGGATTTCCCTAGAGTACGGGGGCTTTTGGCAGGGATTTTACCGCCAGTTTGTCTCCGCAGGGCGGGGATTTTACCGGGGGTTATCTGGACCGAAGGTCAAAGTCCAATCTATTCCCCGGACCTGGGCAGGGCTTGATTACAATTAACTGGTGCATTAGTTTCAGCTCGCCCCAGGCGTCAATATCGTTTAAATCTATGATTAAACCTAACAAGAAAAATGAAAAAAATGCTAAGTTGTTTCATTTCGGAAAAAAAGTATTGGTTGCCACCAAAAGAGAACATAATAATACAATATAATAATATCCCAGACCATTATATCGTGGTTGAGGGTGATTTTCTTCTGTTTATTAAGTTAAAGTAGAACGACCTGACAAATGTACCAAAAACCACCAAATAAGTCAGATGCCAGTTTTGAAGATCTACAGCATATATTACATATTTCTAAGGGGCTTCCCGGGGGATTTGCTTTGAATTCCAGGGAAATTTGATATTAGACAAGGGTATTATTACGCAGCGAAATTAAGTGCAATATCGACATTTATAATATGAGACTATATACAAAAATCTAAATGAGTATTTACTTACAAATTTATTGCTCTTGTAAACATACAATAAAAGAAAATATATATTATAAACATATTATAAAATCATCGTCATGTCATTTCATAGCATAATAATATAAGACATTCAAACATTATATAAAAAATAAGACATTTTGAATTTACAGCACTTGAATGTTTATAAACTTTACTTAGCACGTTCACTTTATTCATTTGTTATAGCTCTGAGCAAGATAAAATAAAATATTTTCACTATAAGTTATAATTTATGAAATATTCCAGCAATGAACTCTTATTACAGTATATGGACTAAGTCAACTCATAATCTTATCTAGCCAACGTTATTAAAAAAGTAAATATAAAAATAAAATATATGCGACGGAAGTGAAAGCAATGTCAGAAAAAAATTCGAAATCGGCCAAATTCGACCCATACAGGAAGTTATAAATGAGGTTTTTCTTGGTAAGTAATGAAACCCACTTGAATTTGGTTTGTGGTCACCAAGTCGGAGAAGTGGATTTCCTCCGGGTTCTCTGGTTCCCCCCCCCCCACATCACAAGACCACACTTGAATATAGAGCGTGACTTTGGTGTATGCCCTTATTGTTTGTCTACATATGCCTTTGTTTTTGAAGACGAATTTCACATGATTATGATTGTACCTTGTATTTAATTTTGCGAAATGAATAATTAAAATCTAACTAGGTTACAGAAAGTCCTACGGAAGCAATATTCTGCAGCTGTTTGTCAGAATACTTGTACTCAAAACACATTACTGTACTGACCGCCAAGTTCATTTGCAACTTTTTTGAAACATAACGATGCACTCTTACTCCCAAATAAGATTCAACACAATTAATAATATTGTCTTAATTTTCCAAAATAGATGTATAAATGTCGAACACAATGGTTCTTGTGAAGGATGACGAGTTTAATTTAAACGAAATGGGCATAAAACACGGTAATTTTACCTTATGAGACTATAGTAGACCACAGTAAATCTTTTAGCATTGACATCAATCATTTAATATTTTTGCGCTTTCTGCTATTAAATACACGGTTACAATCTTGTTATCAGAAATTAATATTTTCCATTAATGCATTATTTAGTAAGTAGATTTATCATTCAAAATGTATGTTTGTTATACATGTGTGTGTATTGATTTTGCATAAGAGCGTCACTTTAAACTTATCAATGACAGTTGATATAACCATTTTGATCGTAAACGTGTTGTTACCACAACCTGTAAAATACGCACCTTATTTCTGTATCGGATGCTTTTGTATGCAATATTGATGAACAAGCATACTTTAACTCATTCTCGGCACCCCAGCTTATCATAACATATAGATACGCTGGGGTGCCGAGGATGACTTTAACTAATAACAAGTGTATGTATACCTTGTAATAAATTACGTTATATATGCTAGGTAAGAAGGCACTATTTTGCTTAAAATAAAGACTTGAATCAAATATAACTTTTCTTTTAATACACCATTTCAAATAAAACAAAGGGCAGTCTATGCCGCTTAAAGAACCTAGCCTTCTTTTTATAATCGAAGTTTGATAAGGTGATTAGTTTCATCAAACATTTCGACAAACCTGTTGACAAAATAATGTTTTGACAGTGCTCCGTCAGACGGCAGTATTGTGAAAAGGTTTGTCAAAGTGTTTAAAAAAGAACTGAACTCTCAATCAACCTCTTGTAAAAGACCGAAGGCGGGGCTCCGTTAACGGCGTAGAATGTGCCATGTTTCATTTGGTGAAGAAATCGTGCAGTTATCTTTGTTTAAAGTCTTTATTCGAAGCAAAATATTGCCTTCCGACGTAGCATTTATGACGCAATTTATCACGTTATATACACCTACTGTATAAAGGCATATGTTAAGAGTTCATATTGGAAATCAAAAGAAAATGGAGCGAGGGCAGCGATGGTGCAGGCCGAGAAAGCTTGCACCATTTTCTGTACATCGTCAAAATGAACTTTAACTTTAACTGGTGATCGCACTTATTTGACCCACTAGATCCTCATTTTCTGTAGTCACTTGGTATTTTGGCGCAAAAGTTAATCCGCCCACAAGGCGTTAGTTTCATGAAATGAGTGTCGGGCGATGGTTAATTGTCGAGACTTTGTGAGCAGGGTGCAGTCGGAGAAAGCTCGCACCATTTTCTGTACATCGTCAAAATGAACTTTAACTAATTTGGTGATCGCACTTATGTTTACCCTATATCATGGACTAAAGGAATTATTATTCCTGTGCCAAAAAAGGGGGACTTAAATTATGTTGATAACTATAGAGGAATTATGTTGACAAGTATGTTTTGTAAAATATTTTCATTGTTGTTGGACAGTAGGGCTCGGTCTTTTGTTGAAAATAATAATTCTTTGTCCGATTTTCATTTTGGGTTTAGGAATAAACGTAGTATTGTATACTGCATATTTGTATTACAAAATATAATTAACAAGATAATTAAATGTGACAAGGGTAAGCTTTAATGTGCATTTGTTGACTTTAAAAAAGCTTTTGATATGATGTATAGAAATGGTATTTGGTTCAAGCTTTTATTTCAACCAAATGTTTCGTCAAAATATGTAAATATGTTAAAATCTATGTACGAGTACGTTAAATTTTGTGTTACAGTGAACGGAAAGTTGTCAGATTCGTTTGAAAGTTATATGGGTGTAAAACAAGGGGAAACATTATCCCCATTGCTATTTATTATTTTTATTACTGATATGGAGTCACAGTTAGAAAGTGTTAGAGATGACTTTGAAAATTTAGAAGAATTACAGATGTTTATGCTTCTTTTTGCTGATGATAATGTTTTGTTCTCTAAATCTGTGGAAGGCCTTCAATTGTTATTAAATCAATTGCATGATTATTGTTTAAAATTGAATATCACTGTAAATACTAATAAAACTGTTGCTATGATATGCAAGAAAGGTACACGGAAAGAAATTGTCAGTCTATTTTTTAACAAAGTTAAACTGGATATTGATAATAAATTTTGCTATTTGGGAGTAATGTTATCATCCAATGGAAATTTTTCAATGGCCCAGAAAGCATTGTCTGAACAAGCATTACCTGCAATGTTTTCGTTAAATGCTTTGTTTGAAAAAGATACCCTTAAATGTACATGAAAAACTTAAATTGTTTGATTCAATGGTTTTACTAATATTAACAAATGGTTGTGAAATATGGGGATTCCATTTTGCTCCCGATATAGAAAGGGTTTATTTGATTTTTTTAAAACAATTACTAAATGTTAAATGTCAAACAACTAATGCTACTGTTTATGGTGAACTTGGCAAAGTGCCATTATACGTTATACGCCAAGAGAGGATATTGCAATATTGGTATAAGCTTGTATATTCAAATGATAACCTGTTGTCTAGATGTTTTAGATATTGTAGTTCACTAAATATAAACAGCTCATGGTATTCTGATGTTAAAAAATTGTTAAATAATTTAGGATTTAACTACCTATGGGATAAAAAGTCAGTCACTAAATTACAGTTGTAAAAAGTTATTGAAAGATTATGTGATAAGCACATGCAGAAATGATTGAAGATGAATATCATTTTATTCTTGTATGTCCATTTTATTGATATTAGACAAATGTGCTTACCACGATATTATTGCCAGTGGCCAACCAAGAAAAAACAATGTAATTTGTTAAGTTCTGAAAATGCAGCATTGTTAAGGAAACTTGCTAAATTTGTTTATAATGCCACTGAAAAGCGCAAAAGTGCTTTAATTTAATTTAATTATTGCCTTTTATTATTTGAATAGCTATTTTTATATTTGAACTTGAATTTATGTTCTTCTCATACAACAATGATGTCAATGATGTCAATACTGTTTTATATTGCCGCCGTGAATGTGAATGTATATATATGCATTTGGCTACAAACATGTTAATGTTTATGCCTAATAAAAGTTCTGTATTTGACTCACTAGCTCCTCCCTTTCTGTAGTCACGTGGTATCTTGGCACAAAAGTTAATCCGCCCACAAGGCGTTAGTTTCAATAGATGAGTGTCGGGCGATGGTTCATTGTCGGGGCTTTGTGAGTAAGTTATAAAATAAAATAAAATGGTTTGATGTTTGTTCAAGAAATAGAGAAAAAAAACACCGAAACATGAACGTTTATGAATGGTTCTTTCGTTTAAAAAACAAACACATTGTTGATATTTAGATTATTAGAATTACCTACGCATGTTAGCATAAATTTACTTGGATGAACTCTTTCATTTTTTTATCTATAATGATCAACAAAAGATCGCACATTTTGGTACTGATTTTTTCTTGATTGGCTGTATTGTAATGTAGGAGGAAGTGCGATCATAGTACGTTGGTGTTATTGGTTATATGCAAATTGGCATAACCAGATCTCCGTGTGGATGGGGAATATGTGCATAAAAAGACCAGTCGACCCCTTCAGGGTTGAGCATGGTTTTCTCTTAAGGGATCTGTTGGCTTTGTTGGGTTCGCACGTTACAGTACATTATAAAGAGGATATTAAAGGAAGAAAAGTAAATGAGAATTTGTATTTGGATAGTGTCAGATAAATAAATTAATTGTGCGCTGAATAGTTGTTTATACGATTTGATAGCTGAATACACATCTATTTTCAAATTCGTGTTCATGACGTAAGCTTAAACTTCCTCCAGACAACGGCACCCGTAATTGCCAATCATAGTTACTTAGCGCATGCGCAGAGGGCAGAGCGATCTCATTCGGAACTCCTCGGCAATTATTATCGAAAACAATTTCGGATGTATTTAGAACGGTTTACATACTCAAAAAGCGGTACTTTTAAGTCCGCTGCAAGTAGATCGCGTAGTAATTTTATTTAGCAGTTAAACTTTATGACTTAACTCTTGGGAATCTTAATTATGTTTGCAATAATACACTTCACTGACAATCAATTTAAACTTAGATTAATAACTGCAACTCTAAAACACTACACTTAATTAATGATATAATTCAAAAATTTACGAACTACTTGTATGTATATGTACCGGCATACATCCGAGATGTTTTCGATAAAAATGGCCGAGGAGTTCCGAATGGAGCGATCTATGAAAAATAAACGACCGTACCAAATCATGTAGACCGACGAAAATAAATGTTAATATTCACCTTCAAAGCTGCCCTACATACTATGGAGTTACTGTTACAGTAAAAATGGGTAAATCATCGATTGCCATTGGTCTGCGGACTCGCTGTGCTCGCTAAATTTTCTGTAGATCGCCAAAATAAACTCTAAACACATACCTACACTCGCGTAACATCGTGCCAACGAAAGTAATAAATATAATGTTGTAATATCTTGTTTCACAATAGAAAGGTTTCAGCTATAATAATAATCTGTGGTTATATATACCCCATTTCACATATTTCACTAGATCTCACGATTAAATTAATAAATATAATTATCTACAAAACGACACTACGGTACGGTTATTTTTTTCAATAGATGTACGAGAGAATTGGACTCTCATATTACCACTAGCGGATCCGGGGGGGGGGGTACGTCTCTAAGTTACGCCCCCTCTATCGTCGAATTCTGGATCCGCCCCCGATTACTTAGGTGAAATGATACACCAACACTTTGATGATAGTGTCATTGTTGGGATAATGATTCAGTTGCACATAAGTAAAGAGAGGAAGTTTTAAGTTTCATAATGGCGCTCCTTTGAAACCTACAAGTGCAATACTTAAGTTTTTCATATTTATGGATCCATACACGAGTCTAACAATACTTCCTGGTAAAAAAATGGCATTAAAATCATTTAAATGATTTCAGCTAAAGATAAATGATTTCAGCTAAAGATAAAAACAAAAAAACTCGTAAACACTATCGATTCTCGTTTAAAATATATCATTTTAATGAACTTTTTCTTTATTAGTTTTTCGAACGGATTCGACTAAAATTGATTGACACATTTGAAGATTGGGGTCATCTAAACATCGCACATCGTACAGTCGCTTTTGAAATTGACATTTCAGTAGTTCTAGTATCTATTCCGAAACTGATTTATTTATGAGTCAGTTCAAGCAATGTCTTTTTGATGTTGCTAATAAAACTTTTTTTAATTTTATTTGTGACACTCGCTTCTTGTTTAGCTAACACTCTTATTTAAAATCAATACATACACATGTATAACAAACATAATTTTTGAGTGATAAACCTTTAACTATTACTCAATAATGCATTTATGGAATATATTAAATACTGATAACAAGATTGAAATTTAATAGCTGAAAACGCACAAATATTAAATGATTGGTGAATGCTAAAAGATGAACAGTGATCAACTATCGTCTCATAGTGTTGAAAGACCGTGTTTTCTGTACTTTTCTTTGAAATTAAGCGTTGTATCCGTCATAAGAACCATTGTTTTCGATATGTATTCATCGTTTTCATTGGTAAATCTTATTTGGGAGTACGAGTGCATCTTTAAATATTACGATTTTTATCCGTATGATAGTTGAAAATATGGCCCCTATAATGTTGTAACGCGATTTCCGAATAGAAATATTCTAAATGGTATCCTAAAACCCACGGTATTTAAAAAGGGAATTTGTGCTGATTGAAGTGTTTTGTGTTATGGTATAAGGTTAGGTGGGGTGGAATGAATAATCAAGCTAATACAAAGCTTAGATAAGTTGTCTTTTGGCCTTTAAACCTGTTTTTTTTAATAAAGTACATTGTTGTTCGGGCGGTCGGTCGGGTGGGCGGCGCCAAACTTACCTATGAAACTGAATAACTTTGGTTTAGGGAAGACATATCATAATCGTCAGCCTATGTTACAAAGGCCTATGCCCACAGTGGATTGATGACAAGGGCTCAGAACACACTATACACAGTGACTAGTTTTAACATACACTTCCCATGGTCTTTCCCTTATATATGCATTCCTACTCCCAGATAAGCTTTACCTAAATTAATAATATTGTTTTAATATTCAAAAAGGATGAATAAATGTCGAAAACAATAGTTCTTATGAAGGATACCGAGTTTAATTTGAAAGAAATGGGCATAAACACGGTATTTCTACCTTTTGATACTATAATAGACCACAGTTAACCTTTTAGCATTCACCAAATGCCAAAATTATATTTTACACACACTTGAACCTGTAAATCATCACTATAATACATTGCCTTAAACTGTCAAATCTCATTTTATGTGTAAGACAATGTATTATGTTGATGATATACATGTTCAAGTGTGTGTAAATTATAGTTTTAATCTAGTTGAACTGATTCATAATGACTTTAATGTGCCTTTGTCATCAAGCCATTGTGCCGATGTCATCACAAACACTGAACTATTTTGGGTCTTCGGACATAATGTTTAAAATGCAAATTAATTTATAAAAAAATATGCCTAAAATAATGAAATAATTAACGTATATCAATTTCTTACATACTTCTTACGTTAAAAGGAGTGTCATCGGTGCATCATTTTCTAACCGAGTACTCGATTACTTTACTCATGTTTCACTAGCGACCACGACTTGCATCCGTGAGGAATCACGTGATTTCAATCATTTATGGGGTTCTCACATGGGTCACCACGGGTCACAACCTGCGCGATGTAACAAAGAAGTTAGTGACGTTAATTTCTAAATAACTATTTTGACAGAAAATATATACAACTAGTCTTTTATAGGCTGAGAAATAAGTTCATATATTTTCTGTCAAAAAAGTTTTTTTAGAAATTAATTTTACTTACTTGTTTATTTACATCGGTTGTTACCCGTTGTGACCCATGTGAGAACCCCTTTGAAGTCACGTGATTCCTCATGGACGAAAGCAATCGTAACAACTCGGCCATCTCCGGCAAGCTTCGAGATAGATATCCTGATACTAGCCGAGGAGTTCCGATTGGGACGAAAGTCGTGGTTGCAGTAGTGAAACACGAATAAACTATTTGTGATAGAAAATGATGCACCATTGCAAACGACTCGATTGTTTTGAAGTATTAAAAAGAAATATAACTTTTCTTTTATCTTTTATAAAGGTTCAATATAAAGGTTAAAACTAATCTTATAAGTTTGTTGGATTATTGATACTTAATAAGTCATGTTATTTCATTACTTTACTTTTTATGACGTCATCTGTCTGACGTGAAATTAAGTATATAAAATGCGCAATGCATGTTCATTCCTTCGCCTCAGTCATGATATAAAACAGTGACTAATACTCTTTGTTATGGTATTAACCACAGTGATTTGATGGGAATGAGATCCTGCTTTGGTGTCATTTGACCTGAACAAAATTTAGTGACATTTAACCTAAACTATTTAAATTCAGATTGATGGTGTAGTCACACTCTAGCGTATGATAGAAACGTATGTATTGCGTGTGAAACTTTTAGAAAAAATACTTATACGCACAGTTTTCGAGCGTTCAAACCCGAGCTATCGACGACAGTCCTTTACAAACGTATGAATAGCGTGTGAACAGCGTTTGTACAACGTATAACCGACGTACAGGTAGCGCATGAGAAACGTTTGCGTACGGGTGTTAGCGTATGTCAACTTAAGTAACCGCCACTGTAGCGTTTATCACCGTGTGTGTAGCGTATGCAAGCGTATGAGTAACGTATGCATAACGTATGTGAGCTTATGAGTAACGTTTGAGCTGAGACTGCATGTGCTGAGATGCAGAAAGACCTGGAGGAGCCTTTCTCTGTCCATTCATCGTCTAGACAAAGACCTCAGAATCCAGACAATGACATCCTCGAGTCCATGCAGAAGAGAGTTGCTGAGTCTGGCAGCATCCTTAAGATCGGAAGTTCCACTTTTTGAGGAATTTGACAGATATGTCACGCAATCCCTCTGGAGTAGTGGGGCAGTTCATCACCTCAGGCAAATAGTCATCGATTATGGCTTGGCTTTTGGCCTCTCTAACAACGACTGACATGGTGTTATGCCGGACCCTCCATCCATACTGCATGTTTGCATTAGTCTTTCCAGAGGCAAGATGACGCAAAGTCAATGCAAGCTTCAGACCTGGCTTTAGGGAAGGCCTGTACCTAGTATGATGTTTGGACCCACCCTCTGTAGCAGCTCATCATACATCTCAGGGGGCATACGCAAGAAGTTTTTAAACGATATGTGGTCCTCATTTCTGAGTTTAACCATAAGCTGGTCATACAGGCCAAACTGACGTCGTCTAATCCATGTTCTCACTCAGATTTTGGCGTCTTATTCTCCTCCTCCTTCTTCCTTGTCTTCTATTTCGTTGAGCATAATAAATTGTTAAATTTATAAGTTAGTAATGGTGTTGGAGAAGAGCTACCTCCATAGTCTCTCTGTCGATCTACAACTGACGAAGATGAGGAAGTGGAACCCTATATATATTTACAGCTCAACTGACTTCATGCCATCGTATGAGATGCGTACTTGACATAAGAGTGACGTACCTTTTGCGTCACTCTAGTGTATCAAGCTTATGTCTAGCGTATGATGAGCATATGCGTAACGTATATGCTATACGCTCGCATACGCTAAAAAAATTTGAACATGTTCAAAAAAAAATTGGCCTCTGCGTATAAGAACGCACACTGACGTATGTCAGCGTGCTTGGAACGTTAACAACTTATGCCTAACATACCCCTAACGTATATCTGCGTATGCGAGCGTATAAGCATTTTTTATCGTACGCTCACATACGTTAATGCCATACGCTATAGTATGACTGCACCATAATCAAAGGGGGCACTCCTACCGACTATCTAGCATAAAAATAACTATGAATTACTTCAGTTTAACAATGTCATAAAATGTGCCTATTCATTTTCTACAGGTCAAATTACACCAAAGCAGTAATTCATTCCTATCAAATCACTATCGTGGTAACCCGAATATTAAAGTGACACTCTTATTCAAAATCAGTACATATAACAAACACCAATTTTGACTGATAAACCTTTAACTACTAACTTAATAATGCATTTATGGAAAATATTTATTACCGATAACAAGATTGTAACCGTGTTTTTAATAGCAAAAGCGCAAACGTATTTTAAAAAATTGGTGAATGCTAAAATATTTACTGTGATCTACTAATAGTATCACAAGGTAGAAAAACCGTGTTTCATGCTCATTTCTTTCAACTTAAACTCGATATTCTTCGTAAGAACCATTGTTTTCGACATTTATTTATCCTTTTAGGAATATTAAAACAATATTATTAATTGTGGTAAATCTTATCTGGGAGTGCATCTTTAAAGGAAAGACCATGGGAAGTTATGTTAAAACTAGTCATTATGTATTGTGTGATCTGTTTTGTTTTCATGTTTGTTTGTGTTTGTCTATTTGTCTTTCGGTCTTTCATGTGCTTGCTAAAGCATATGTTAATATAAAACACGAACTCAGTAAGAGTTAGGCTACAGGATCTTCACTGGCTTATCTATAACTGGCTTATCTATAGAGTGAAAATACACTTACAAATACAAGATACTTCACAAATGAGGAATTTTATCACGGTGTTCTTCATCGGTGAAAAAAGGATCGTATATAATACTTAAATTGTTATACAGATATGGTCAACGCGCAAGCGACACGAAGGAGTCTATATGTGGATGTAACTAAGTTTAATTTTTTCAAGTTAGTTAAGTCAATCAAATTTCAGGGGCGGTGGAAAAAAGATGGGGTGGTCGGGGATGAAAATCTAGCAATCAATTTTAATCGCCTAAGAAAAAAAGTTTCGTTTTCTACTTTCTCGCTGGTCGTGCTAGACAAAAAAGTATGTAGCATTTCAACGCATAAAACTGAGATATGTACATGTAATCTATGCAGTATTGGGTACTAGGGTTGGACCAAGGAATTGATGTTAAAAGGTGTGTTACTTAGGGCCACAGCCTTTTAACATCCCCCTCCCTCAGAACCGAAATTGAAATGGCTTTAAAGGTTGGCACAGGTATCTAAGGGTACCCCCTAAGAATATTCAGGGAAAGGGGAGTGGAGCCGAGATACCCCTCCCCCCTCTCCACACACACACACACACACACACCGTAATCCGCTTGTAGCGAGTGTAAGTCTATTTTACACAATACACTGCATAGCAAAACTAATTCATTTATCTTGAATTCAACAAAATGGTAGTTATCCAATGTTCAATGCATATGATTGTGATAACAAAGATTGAAGTGAAAAAAACAAACACCTTTAACAGACAAAACAGATAGCTTTACATAAAACTAAGAATCTAAGTTACAATTACAAGTATGAAAAGATGAAAATTATCTTACGTTGACTTCTGACTTTCACTTCCTCCTTTTTCTCTGTTTTAAATCACTGTGTTTCACTATATGAGGTGTTCTTTTATTAGGCTGAACCACTCAATGACACAAGAGAACTTAATCAAACTTTAATTGGTTTAAAATCCATATAACAAATCTCTGAATACAATGTGAAAGCTCCAACAGTTTCAAAATTCCGCGTCTCAATTGGTTAAGGTTTATGTTGAATATAAAAACTTCAACTCGAGCATTAAGTCTTCCGGGTTGAGTTATCAGGTGAATACTATCAGCGGTATTCTTCTCAGTTTAAAGGTGGTCATACCCAGACTGAATATGAGCATTTCAATGCGGTTATACCGTCGATAGGCATAGACGGATAAGTTTAATTATTCCGGCGCATAAGTATTCCTTATAATTTATGAATACAGTAGTTCAGTTCGTGTTTCCAGGCGCGTAGCTGCTTATACGCGAGTACTCGACTGAATCCACATGATTCTAAACACACAAAAAATCCGCCCAAAAAATCGGACAAGGTTGCAGTATGCGCACTTGACTACATGATCCTTAAACTGTCCATTTCAAGTACTAAAGAAAGCACCTCAGAACGCCCAGAATGCACCGGATTTTAAAATTTTCCGAGGGAGCATAAATAATCCCACGCACCCCCTAGCACAATTATGAATCCACATGAATAGAGGGCCCTGGTTTCAATTTCATTACAAATACCTTTAATAAACAGTTTGCTTTATAAACCATGTATGGGGTATTTCTCCTTCAGAATCTGTTTTCATACATTTATAATCTATATTCACCCTTATTCAAGAAAAGTAACATACACAACTCATGAACAACTGCATTTCCAACCGATTGGAGATTATATCTATGTTTCATACCTGTTTCTATGTTTTTGTTGCAGTGCATTATTTATGATAAACCGTGCAGTACGTGCAAAATGAATAACACATTGTCAAACCATTTAATGAATCATTTAACATCTTATTTATATGCGCGTGAACGCAATTTTGACAATATCTGTCTTCAGATTTGAATCAACATGTTCCAAACAGTTATTGAATCGATAAGAATAGCTCTATTTTTATTAAGTCATATGATCTTCTCGGACCGTACTTATTCGATACGCTGGCGCATGCAAGCCACACAGAGGACAAGGGACTCACTAGGAAAATGAAGACAATTGCTGACCGGGAGGGGATGGGGGCATTCGGAACTCCTCGACCATTTTTATCGAAAACAACCTCGGATGTACTTGGACGGTTTACATCCTCAAAAAGCGGCATCCTCAAAAAGCGGTACTTTTAAGTCCGCTGCAAGTAGATCGCGTAGTAATTTTATGTAGCAGTTAAACTTTATGACAACTCTTGGGAATCTTAATTAAGTTTGCAATAAGACTCTTCACTGGCAATCAATTAAAACTTAGATCAATAAATACAACTCTAAAGCACTACATTTAATTAATGATATAATTTAAAAAATACGAACTACTTCAACTGATGTACCGGTAAACATCCGAGGTTGTTTTGGATAAAAATGGCCGAGGAGCTCCGAAGGGGGGGGGGGGGGGGGGGGTACTCAGTGGAGTCAAGCCATAATGCAGGCGGTTAAGCGCGGGGAAAACTAGATCTCTCAGTCCGCGCATTTGGCAGCCTTGATGTTCTTTAGCTACCTTAAAGCTGCACTCTAAAAGATTGACCATTTTGACTTTTTTAAAGGTCGAAGATTTTAGCATCTACGTTCGAAAAATGTTTTACGGCTAAAAGCGTTACTGACGCTTAATCGGCATTAAACATAAATTTTCGAACGTAAATACGTAAAAGTGCGATCTGATATTTTACCAGCAGTCTTATATATCTGGTTCGCATACCTTAACTCAAAAATTGGCTCATTCTAAGTAAAAAAAAATGAAAAAAGTTGTCAAACCGGTTCATCTGTGAGAGTGCAGCTTTAAAGATACCTTAAGATTTAAAACAACTGATACTGGATGAGGTTGTCTTTATATTGATTATAAGATAATATATCCACGACTGTTACGCCTATTGTCAATATCAAATTTTCAAATCAACATTATAAGGCCTAAAAAAAATCTGTTTCGGGTAACCCGACCCTACCTATAAAAATGAGCCCACCCTAACTATTTTTTTTCCGTTTCTGAGCAAAAAAAATCTTCGTTAGCGAATAGAGAGTTACGAAGGGCGGATAAATGCAGATTTTAATCAGAATTATTGTTTATATGATAAAACAAAGTCAGGCAATGGCAGTAATGTATGAAAGATTGCCATGTGCAATAAAACACTCTGAACTTACGACAGATTTTGAAAAAAAAATCCTACCTACCCTACCTAGAAATTTTGGGAAGGTTACCCTAAACAAACAATTATTTTTGGGGCATTTAAATGACGACGGATTTTATTAGTAATTCTTCTAAAGATAGATAACTGGATACGGTGTTTCTTTCAGTATACAAAATACATTGTATAGCATTGTGTTATAATTTAAACATGAGGTGTCTTTATGTAGTTTATTGCGTTTGTTAATAATTTTTGTCAATGTTTGGTTGTTTTTCATATGTATACAAACATCGAAAAGGTTTAAAGTAGGCGAAGCCCAACCGTTCAACCTATCGTGCAGATAAATTAACACGTAATTTTCTTATACCAAGATATCACTAGCCGATCGGGGTGGGGGCGCACCCCCAAAACCGTCCCAGCTTATTTCAAAATAGAAATAAAGTAATAAAATACGGCCAAAATGCACCATTTCAGACTAGAAAATGGTAAAAAAAATTCTCGGGGGAGTACCGCCAACCCCCCTCACGACATTTAAAACTAAATGATTCGGGTTCTGACGGAGGACGCAAGTCAATAGGTAACGCTCCTAAGTTACGCACCCTCGGTAAAATCTTGATCGCCCCTAATTCTTTTCAATGTTCGATTGTGTTTTTTAATATATATACCTCAAATTTTAAAAGGTATAAAGTAGGCGGAACTCAACATTTCAATACCTTTCGTGCAGATAAATTACAACGTCATGCACTTATACCCAGAGATCACTAGCGGATCCAGGGGGCGCACCCGGCACACCCCCTAAAATCGTCCGCGTATAATTTTTATTTCAACATAGGAGAAAAAAGTAATAAAATACGCCCAAAATGCACAATTTCAGACAAGAAATTGTAACACATTTCTTCGGGGGTACCGCCAATACCCCCTGCAGACATTATAAACCAAAGCAGGTACCCAACTATCATCAATCTAACTATCATCAAACTTACAAATATTCTCGCTCTGTCTACTTTTGTTTTCATCCATGCTCTCTTTTCTTCTTTTTGTTACCGAAATCATCATTTTTATACACTATTTCAAACGCATACTTTCGTTCTCTTAAGATAATATTCTGCATGTTTTCATTAACAACATATATACATGTAATTAAAATTGTCTAACCTTCTCATTACTCGGCATAACGTGTAACACAATTCTCACGGAGAGAAACTTTATAAGCTATGCTTTCGTTTTAATCCGATTCAATATATTAATGCAAATACTTAAATTATATTTAACGTGTATTATATGTATATATAGATATGTTGAATAAAATATGTTTAAATCAAACCAAATAAATTTCGGTTCTGAGGGAGGGGGCAAGCCAAAAAGTAACGCCTCTTAGTTACGCCCCTCTAACATCAAATCCTGGACCCGCCCCTGGAGATGACGACAGACTAAAAATCCTAATCATGAACATGGCGTTTGAGTAAGAGGGGATGAAATGCAGGCTGTAGGGCTTAAACAGTTTTCCAAGCAGTTTCTATTCATTTTAAGGTCTTCATACTTCTTTTATGCAAATATCCAGATCAAAGGGAACAAAATGACCCGATATCGCTCACCATATTGGACAAAAGGGTTCCAAAAGTATTGCTCGGACACCATACTGGACGTCCCCCACATATACGCCCGCCCGCCCGTACTCCGCAGGTTAAACTATATAATACGTCACGTGTTTTATTAATCACATTGGGTGAAGGAATTTAATATAGAGACCTAGGGGACAAGTTTTTGAAATTATTTTGAAATCGGGTCGATCAATGGTGTCAAAAGAGTAGATTTAAAAAGTTTCCATATAGACAGACATATAGTGAATACTAGCCCAGCCCCTGGTGGTCATGTTTATGAAACAACATGGGGTGGAGGCATATGACAGAGGCTCACCTAAGCCTTAAGGTACAATTATGTGACTTTAAAAAAACAACGGTCTAGCGGATTCTGAGGAGAATATTTTCAGATAGATATCGCGAAAAGTAGCCATGCCAACCAAAGTTCTGCTTGGAAACTCATTTATTAAAGGAATCTTTGAAGAGGACCACACAAGGAACACCCCTGTTAAGTTTTGTTTGAATAGCTACAGTCGTTCAGGAGGAGCTGTTTGAAGGAAAATGTTGTCGACGGACGGGCGACGGATGACGAACAAATCACCCTGTCACAAAATCTCACGCTGAGCAGTGTGTGCTCAGTGAGCAAAAAACCACAACAGTACAAGTCTGAAATTGAAAGCTTTCAATCCATATTTCAGTTTTAATCCCGAACAATAGCATCCCCGTTATTTTGCACGGTAGTTACTGCACGTTGTCATTGACAACATGATACAATCAGTTTCGTCACCCACAACCCTCGTGATTTGGTTGATAGCCAGAATTTACGTCCAATAACAAGTCTTATACCAATAGGGTTCTCTTTGTTTTCATCTATACAATATATAAACTCCTATACCGGAGTGGTAACAAATAGGAGGAGCTTAACCGTTCAATAACTAACATGCTATTATGTTGTGCACTTATACAGCACGCTATTTATTCAACATTGTCCTTGACAACATGGTATACAACAATTACGCAACCCGCTGATAATGTGGTTGAAAGAAGCGTATAAAAGGAATATATAAATCATAATAAAGACAGGAAAGACTTCAACATTTTATTTGAATGAGTGAAAAACAACATTGGAGGAGGAAATTGTAACAAATAAATAAAACAAAGACGAAGAACACACTTGGATGACACCACCAGGTGCAGTATGATGGAAGGATCTTTTCTATTAGTTTGTTGTTTTTCAAAAAGTACATGATTTAATGGAAAATAGAAACAGCTGGAAAGCATAACATACTGATATACATATGAATATCTGAACATGGAATTCAGAAAATACAACAATAGTTTTGCTTCTTGCGTTGGTTATGCGTATTTATGTTCTTAGACATGATTGGCAACGGTAATGTTTATTTATGTTCTTAGCAATGACTTGCTTTGGTAAAGTTTATCTATGTTCTTAGCAATGACTTGCTTTGGTAAAGTTTATCTATGTTCTTAGCAATGACTTGCTTTGGTAAAGTTTATCAATGTTTTTAGCAATGACTTGCTTTGGTAAAGTTTATCAATGTTTTTAGCAATGACTTGCTTTGGTAAAGTTTATCCATGTTCTTAGCAATGACTTGCTTTGGTCAAGTGTATCTATGTTCTAAGCAATGACTTGCTTTGGTCAAGTTTATCTATGTTCTTAGCAATGACTTGCTTTGGTAAAGTTTATTTATGTTCTTAGCAATGACTTGCTCTCTTAAAGTTTATTTATGTTCTTAGCAATGACTTGCTCTCTTAAAGTTTATTTATGTTCTTAGCAATGACTTGCCATGGTCAAGTTTATTTATGTTCTTAGCAATGACTTGCCATGGTAAAGTTTATTTATGTTCTTAGCAATGACTTGCCATGGTAAAGTTTATTTATGTTCTTAGTAATGACTTGCTTTGGTAAAGTTTGTTTATTCTCTTATAATGGTAATTGATACAGTAATCATTTCAATATACAATGCATACAAAAATGACAGTAGTAAGGAAGCAAATTTCCCTTTTATTTTTAACACTTTTATTACATGATGAATAACATGAAAGGGAACAACCCTTATTTAACTCATCATAATTGTCAAACCAATTAAGAGATTTTCTAGTCATATGATAACCCATTAAAACAATTACATGTTGATATATTCAAGTCTCAAAATAATCTTTTGTTTAACTTAGGTAGGTAATTATTCAAGGCAATCGTTATCCTATTTCAGCATCATATCAATAATGTCATAAATCTTGACAGCACTAATGTATTTTTTTATCAAAAGACAATGAAATTGTATCATCATTGATTTATCCAATAAGATTTCTGCCTTGTTCGTACATATTTGAATTATTCTAAATGCACCAGGTTTACTTTAAGTTTACAAGAGCATATATACAAGAAATGTATATTCATTTATGCATTTTAGTGAAATATCAAGTTATTTTCACTGTTGTTATTGTCACTGTAGTAAAAGTATCAAAATTGTTATTTTCACAGCTCTTGTTAAGACTTTTTTTCCAGTATTTTTTATGAAAAGTGGGGTATGGTTTACTATGCTGTTCAGAATTGTTTTAAATTGATGTCATCAAAATGATGTCACAACATTATGTTTTTACACACAAATTTTCAATTAATGCAATATAAAATGACATTTCTGTAAAATTTTAGCATAAAACAAACAAAAATATGTAACAATCACACAACAAAACGTTGCATAATTTTAAAAAATAGTTAAGATAAAACTAATGGAAAGCAATGAAAAGCAGATTTCGTTGCTTCTGTTTTGTTTAAAATTGTTCTGTTCCCAATTGGTTTGGTCACGAGAAAAGAATGTTTAGTTTACTCATTAACATACAGGTAAACAGACATTTCAAAGACATCATGCTAATGTTGCTTAGTGCATCTACAATCCTTGATGATCTATTGACAGGACATCCATTAAGAGTTTGATATTGTAAACGGGAACTTACTTGCCATCAGTTTTGGAAGTTTAAGTCTCCCTAACACTAAATATTTCTCCATAGCCATTATTGTACAATTATTCTGATGAAAAATAAAATAATCATCTACTAAACAATGCCGACTCAACATAATTATATTCAAATAATTTTATTTTAGTTCAACCCTTTTTTAAGGTGTGGCATTAATATTACTTTGTCAAGGAAGTTTGAACAAGGAAGTTTGATTTTAATTGTTGGAAGTTTCTTTACTGCCGAGGACCAAATTTTGGAAGTTGAATCCCATTTCTAGTAAGAAATATAGTTACTTTAAATCTTTCTTTAATGGTAGCCTTGTATTGAAATTACTGTAATTACCAATAATCATATTATAGTAAATAGACATTAATTTCTCAGATTCAATTCGAACAGATAACACATCTTGCAATCTACACATAATAATTTCTTTCCTTTTCAAGAATCATATCATTGGTCAAATCCATCTTAATCACTTGACATACATCTCCATAAATGACATCAGTGCTCCACCTAGGCCTAAATAGCAGAGTGGGGCTTCTCGCTGCCCTTTTCCAGCATCCTGCTGCCTTTTTACTTAACTTTGTTTGACATGGGTCAATTTTCAGATAAAATAAAAAAATAATAAATATGCATAATTTTGACACTTTAATAAGTAAAGATAACAGCTAAAGTATTCATAACAAACTATTAGTATTGAAAGTAGTTACAACACATGTGTACAATATCAATTGAACATAAGCCTTTCAAAGTGCCCCATTACAGCTCATTCAATGTGCATCAAGTGCCCTTTTTGACCTAGCATCCTGTCATTTTAATATCCTGGCTGGAGCACTGATTAAGTGATTATTATGTCAGACATGATATTTCTGTACAGCTTAGGCTATTAAACAACATTTTAACAACTGAACAGTATCCTTTCTATTTTATAAGTTCATCATAAAGGAATGACATAGTAATGTAAATCCAACATTTCATTGTCTATGTAAATCTCCTTTATAGAATTCATGTGATTTGTGAAACACCACTCCATCCTTTGAAGCTTATAAGCCATTCTGTATTTTTTTACGAGCTATACCTGAATTTGTTCAGATTACACCAAGTCTATAAATATCTACATCAGTATAAGTACATGTACACGTATGCCCTATTATCCGGATTTATGCGAGTCCAGAAACTGTCCAACAGAGAACATAGCTTATATGATTGCCAATTTTCTTCCCAAGGAATAACTTGTAAAACAAAATTTCCGAAACTTGAAGTCTGCAATCAACTTTCACAGTGTTTGATGCCCCCCTCTTGCCAGACAATAATGTCCAATCCCCCTCTCTATGCAGGCTGACTGGTAGGTTGGGCGAGACGCTTGTTGTGGGGGGTCCACTTCAGGTGGGTGGAGTCAATGTCCCTGTGGTCTGCTGGACGCTTCGCCCGTCTTGCCAGATAATCATCGATCAGATCCTGTAGAAAACAAACAGTAACAATGTCAGAAGGCAAAGATGAAAATACTTCCTATGCAATAGCTATCCCATGCACAAGTTTGTAGCCAAAACTACACTAAAGGGTTGGAGTGGTACAGGTGTCCATCTCACACCAAAGAGATTATGGGTTTGATCCCCATCATGGTTAGGGTGGTCTAGTGGTACAGGTGTCCACCTACCTACCATCCAAGAGGTTGTTCGTTCAATCCCTACCAGGGTGAGAGCTGTGTTGTGGTACAGGTGTCCATCTCTCACCAAAGAGATTAAGGGTTTGATCCCGACTGTGGTAAGAGTGGTCTAATGGTATAGGTTTCTGGCTCTAAATACCATGGTTGTTGGTTCAATCCCCACTCGCATAAGCCCTATCATGGCCTCTCAAACTAGACATCAGTACTAAATATTTAAGGAAACAGACTCAACATAATTTTTTAAGCTTTCAACTTTTTCACCATTGAGCTTTAAGAAATTGCTATAAATTGAACCTTAACTACACTATGATATATATAACATCATCTCTGTCATTGATATCTGCAGTATGATATCATGTTTCTTACAAAACCCACTTATAATCATCCTCATTGTGACGAAATTTGATACCATTTTTGTTAAATACTTAAATCAGTCACTAGAAAGTATAGTGTTACCATAGTAAACCACATGACTCAGGTTTTTGAATTTTGCTTTCAAAATAGTATAACCAAATTCATTGTCCGTAATTACAAACAAAGAACAATGAATAGAATATTGACACCAGGGCCCAAATTTCTGGAACAATCTTAAGTATCATCTACCAGAATCAAGCTTAGAACACAATTTTTGTTTTGGTATAACTGCTCTCATTTTGAAGAGTTTGTAACTTTTATAGAAAATTATCTTGATGCTAAAAAACGGTTTAAAAAAAATGAATAAAACATCAATTTTGAGACGGAGATATGTAAAGCTGCGATCTGATCTTTTGTCAACAGTCTTTTATCACTGGTTTGCAGATATTTATGCAAAAATTTGTTCGTTTCAAGACAAAAAATAAGGAAGTTGTCAAAACGTTCAATCTGTGAGAGTGCAGCTTTAAAGTAGGTAATTTGTCTAAATGAAATTAAGCTTACTTCAGCTTGTTATACTGAAGAGTTTTCAAGAATTTGGGGCTAGAACAGATGTTTCTACCCAGAAAACAAACTTCAGCTTAATAACTTAAGCTTTAAGACCACTTTTCTACACAATCAAACTTAAAAAATAAATATAGAATTAACTTAACGGTACCTGTCGTTTCAGTACGAGATGTTTTCCCTTCCAGTATTTCAGCATGCCAAGGGCCTGTAGCGTGCTCACGATGTCGTTAGCATTGATGGCTGTCTCCTGGCTTACATCTGGCAATACACAAATGTAAATAGGTGAGTCATTGTGTCAGAACACATATAATCAGTGAAAAATATCAAGTTATCAATATATTTTTGTAGTGTCAGACATAAAGCCATTATCAGGTGTAGTTATGTGGGGATATAGCTTGAATGTTTTGTTGTTTTATATTTATGCTTTGTATTGCTAAATTCTGTACTAAACATCAAAAATACATGTCGTATTTTTGATGTTTAGTACAGAATTTAGCAATACAAAGCATAAATATAAAACAACAAAACATTCAAGCTATATCCCCACATAACTACACCTGATAATGGCTTTATGTCTGACACTACAAAAATATATTGATAACTTGATATTTTTCACTGATTAAAATTAGTTCCAAATCAACATCAGCGCCCACAGACTGGGACACAATTTCAATGACGACATTTCTGAAATTAATGAAATGACGATACGTGTGCATACAAATTGGTGCGTTTTTCTTTTATAGTGTAATTAAATCATGTTTAATTCCTATTAAAGGTATATAATTAAAAAAAAAATGTTTGTATCAGTGTAAGATAGTAATATATTTCACCTCATAAACAACAAAAGTGACTAGAGTGAGAAATATTATGATCTAACACTAAAACAAACAGTTACCCTCTACGTGCCTTAGATTGATAACACACTATTTGTATTACCGGCACCTCATCCTACCTTTGATGCAGAACTCTGCCCCGCTGTACTTGTGCAGGTACTCAAGGAGAACCTCCTTCCAGTAACTACGGTAACTAAGCAGGCCAAGGTCAGACAGGGGGCGCTCTGGGGAACCAATCTTGCTCTCCGCCTTGCTCAACAGGTAACCTGCAGGTCAAACAAAGGTGTTTTTCAACATGGGTTTGGACAAGCATATTTAATGATGGCACCATTTAAAAAAGCCGAACCTACATTTTTTGCTATTTCGGAGTTTCCATCTTTTTATTAACATATTTTAGTTTGCCGCCTTTTCTGAAAACACCGGACTTAACAGCCAATAGAAATTGAGTTTACTGGTCAGTAGAAGTTGCCGAAAAACCCAAACCTACATGTCATTGTATATGACATTTTATATTGTTTTTTGTATCTCCTGAAGAAATACAAAAATGTAAGTTCGGCATTTTTAAATGGTGCCATCGAATTAACAATTGATTGTCAATATCTTAAATTTTAGATAAAAACTCAGCTGAAACATTATTTGTGCAGCTAAAGCAGGATTTTTTTATTCTATTTTGCTTCTAACTGCAATGCACCAGAGTTTGTTTGTTATTAAAGTAACACTCTTATTCAAAATCAATACAAACACATGTATAACAAACATATTTGAGCGATAAACCTTTAACTTCTTACTAAAATAATACAAATATGCAAAATATTGATTACTGATAACACCATTGTAACTGTGTATTTAATAGCTGAAAATGCATTTTTTTTAAATGATTGGTGAATGCTAAAAGATTTACTGTGATCAACTATTGTTTCATAAGGTAGAAATACCGTGTTTTCTGCACATTTCTTTCAAATTAAACATAGTATCCTTCATAAGAACCATTGTTTTCTACATTTATCGATCACTTTTCGTAAATTAAAACAACTGTATTAAATATGGTAGATCTTATTTGGGAGTAATAGTGCATCTTTAAAGGTTCTGACCAAAATGCTTATCTTTTTCTTTTTAAAAGTACAAAAGCATCCATTAAGCTTCCAATCTTTAATCTAACAGAGGTGAAGTGAAAATATAAAGTTAAACATAGGAGTATAAGTAACTTACTGAAGTCAATCAACATCTTGCCATAGCCCTTCCGCATGTACTGGGGTAAGGTAAGAATACATGACACATTGTAGTTCAGGAAGGAATTCTTCTCCTGAAAGTAGAAAAAAACAGTCAGTGTACAGTACTAATGTACAGGTATTAAAAATCTGAAGGTGTACAGTACTAATGTACAAGTATTAAAAATCTGAAGGTGTACAGTACTAACGTACAAGTATTAATAATCGGCAGGTGTACAGTACTAATGTACAGGTAATAATAATCAGTCAATGTACAGTACTAATGTACAAGTATTAATAATCGGCAGGTGTACAGTACTAACGTACAGGTATTAATAATCAGTCAATGTACAGTACTAATGTACAAGTATTAATAATCGGCAGGTGTACAGTACTAATGTACAGGTAATAATAATCAGTCAATATACAGTACTAATGTACAAGTATTAATAATCGGCAGGTGTACAGTACTTATGTACAGGTAATAATAATCAGTCAATATACAGTTCTAATGTACAAGTATTAATAATCGGCAGGTGTACAGTACTTATGTACAGGTAATAATAATCAGTCAATGTACAGTACTAATGTACAAGTATTAATAATCGGCAGGTGTACAGTACTTATGTACAGGTAATAATAATCAGTCAATGTACAGTACTCATGTCAGTAATTAATAATCGGCAGGTGTACAGTACTAATGTACAGGTAATAATAATCAGTCAATGTACAGTACTAATGTACAAGTATTAATAATCGGCAGGTGAACAGTACTAATGTACAGGTAATAATAATCAGTCAATGTACAGTACTAATGTACAAGTATTAATAATCGGCAGGTGTACAGTACTAATGTACAGGTAATAATAATCAGTCAATGTACAGTACTAATGTACAAGTATTAATAATCGGCAGGTGTACAGTACTTATGTACAGGTAATAATAATCAGTCAATATACAGTACTAATGTACAAGTATTAATAATCGGCAGGTGTACAGTACTAATGTACAGGTAATAATAATCAGTCAATGTACAGTACTCATGTCAGTAATTAATAATCGGCAGGTGTACAGTACTAATGTACAGGTATTATTAACCAGTAGGTATACAGTACTAATGTACAGGTCTTTTTAATCAGTCAGTGTACAGTACTAATGTTCAGGTATTACAGTCATTTACAAAAGTGCTACCATTGGATGCTTAAGGTAACATACCTTTTTTATTCTATACAGTTACCATTACCGAGTAGGTGATGATTAGTATTAGTAAAAACTTGAGATATAAAATGTTAAAAAATTAGCAAAATTTTTTTTTTTAATGTGATGTACTTTCAGGATTTTAACCTTAAAACGTGAACACTATTCAGACAGGCAATGCGACAACCATTTTTGTGCAGGAAAGTAGACTACAAAGTTAACAGTATATTCTTTTAAGATTTAAACACAGAATTGTTCCAAAAAACTGTTTTCTTACTATAAACACTTAACCTCTCATTCGCTATCAAAACTCCACACTATACAAATATTATACCTGTTCAGCATTTTCAGATAGCAGCTTTATCATTTAACATACAGCGTGTTACCCTGAGTAGTCACTTCTTTTATACCTTTATCTTCCTTCTAAAGCCTGTCTATTGCACTTACATGTAGTTCACCAGTGAACATAACTCAAGAAATGACGTAAACCTATTTCAAACATTTATGTTTTCTTGTAAACATTTGAACAAAGCTTCATTTGCATATCTTTACAAGTTATGTCCAACATTCAGTGTATCGCCTAGTGACAAAAGACAAGGTAATAAATGTGATGAATAAACAAATAAAAAGGACACTAATTGTGATTCTAATCGTTAAAAACTACCTAGACAAGAAATGCGTCATGCATTTTTCTTTACAAGTAACATTTTTTAAATGTTCCCTGTCATTAATATGTACATGTTCTTTAACTCTTTTCCTTTTTCCATGAAGAATCCCTCATGTCGTACCTTTGAGAAGTATCCGAGGATGTGACAGCCGTGTGTATCATTCTCTGTCATCACATAGAAGAGGAAGGGCTCCACGTCAAAATACAGGGTCTTGTGGTCCAGGAACAGCTTTGCCAGCAGACACAGGTTCTGACAGTACACCTGCAATATACAGGGAATATTATGCAAGGTTGTGATTGACTAGGCAGCTGAAGGGCTGAAACCATCTTGAGATCCATTTTGGGGGTCCTGTATGGGGGTCAAAGTAGGTGAAACACTCTGCCACTGAAGCATAACTGGCATTGCAGGAGCCCTGTTGAGGGCTTCTTTACTTCAAGTTTGAAGCAAACTAGAGTGTCAATACTAACAACCAATAAAGAAACAACCAAAAGCAACCAGTTAACTTTTTCAATTTAGCGAAAAAAAGTTTTGTTTTTTTCTAATATCTTTTTGGTCCCTGAAGCAATAACATCACATCCCTGTTATAGTAGTCGGTTGATTTGTGGGGTTGTTTCACTTCTAGTTGCTTGCGTTAAGTTTATATTGCCTGAGATGGAAAGTCGAGTGCAATGTATTTTTTCACAAGCAACAAGAAGTGATACAATCACACAGATCAAGTAACTAACATACTTGTAGTATTGCTTTTATACCTTAAAACCATCTTTAAAATAAAAATTACAATACTTTTCCTCACAAAAGCATTTAAATTTGATGACAAGCTTCCTACTTCCTTCTCATAGGATTGCGTAGTAGATCTGCGCATAGGATCTAGGCTTCTATGTGATACGAATCAGAAAATGCAGTATGTTGCCTTAGCTCTGTCTGATGCTGACTTAACGATAAAGTATTAAACTTTAAAGACATTATTGTAAAAACAATAGAGGTTGGGACCTACTTGACCGTAGCACCGCCAATGGAGCGCTCCATAAGCTAAGGGAGTTAAGTGACTGACATTCCCCATACAGACTTTAATCCAGTTTTCAAGTGTTATTTTTTATCATGCAATATATCAGACAGAAATTTTAATATGTATGAAATAAATTGTGATACATTTACCCTCTGGTATGGTATATGGTTAACGGTTCCATTGGATATCTATATTGAGAACTCTTTGACAACTACTTACAGGTCCTAATAAGTACTCCAATCTTAATAACTTTAAAATGACGCCAAACCACACATCCTGCTATAATTTCTCAAGCGATCTTAAGTCATTTAGCCTTTCAAGGTCTTTTTATGTTTGCCTATAATTTGTGTAATATTTGCATTTTGAAAAATGTTAAGGCTTAAACAAAAATATTTTTATAAACTGTAAACAAAAATCATTTTTATGACTACCACAATCAAATATTTTTGTAAAGTCAAGTTTAAGTAACTTGGTTAATTTAAATAAGATACTAAGTCTTGTTATGCTCAAGAATTTTCTAATAATTGGGGCCTTTCCAGTTCCATGATAACCTTGTAGATTACCTTGTTCTTCTTGCCATCTACTTCAAACATGGATATGTTGTTTTTCCTGTAGATTTCATCACCCGGTGGATGTCTCCATACACACTTCGCCTGTAACAACACAACTGATGTACAAAATTTGTTGACAAATATTTTTAACTTAATAGAGTCAATGACATTGGTGATTTATACTATTATACATGCACAGACCTTTTTTTTGAATAGTTTCAAGCCAAGCAAATAAACATACAAAGATTGAGTATTATTCTGTAAAAAAAGCAATCTTGAAATACAGCAAAAGGATTTTTTATAATGCTTTAAACTAGGGATTTAACGGCAGATAACTGTAAATCCTCAAAAAAACTTGAACATTATCCAACCCAAAGTAAACTTCTGACATACCACATGTCTGCGGAGAATGGTTGCCGTCTTCATGTACTTTAGACAGAACTCGCACAGGTAGATCTTGGGCAGGCGGGCGTACTCATCTGGATATGGGCTCGAGTACCAAGTGGAAATCTCGTAACGCCCGATCTCCAGCTGACGTATCCGGTACTCCTGGTTGTCAAACCGCTCGTAGTGGACGCTCATCTCATGCTCCTAATGTGGATGGAAACAATTTAATTCCAACATGTACATGTTGTATGACTGTTTTGTAAGTGATAATCTTAGGATACATGTAGCTTTCTTACTCCATCAACTGTCCTATAAATATACCGAAAGTATTACAATTGCATCAAGTTGAGCCCTTATTCTTCTACTTTTCTAAGAAATTCTAAGAAGTTGGCCTTATCAGACACAAGCATTTGCACACACCAAGGGAAGCATAAACCCAGGGCACTTACAAAGCACCAGAGGACACTTATATGCTCTGGGCATACATGCAAGCAGGCACCACCCAACCATGATTTTGATTTAATAATATTTTATTGCATGAAAATACATTTGACACTGAGAATATCAATGCAAATTTTAACACAATATATAAACCGACATTATAAAATCAAGCATGCAAAGGGATTGGGCCATGAATTTTGCCAACATCAGTTACTGCCCTCTCACCCAACCATGTTAGCATTATATGACTACTACATGTACATGCCCTCAGTCAGGAGCATAAAAAGACATCCTCCTTTTCCTACCCTTTGTTCACAAGCTCTAGCTTGGGCGTCCTGGAACAGCTTTAGGTCAAACTTGGACGCGAGCCCCTTCAGGACAGGCTGTCGAGATTTCTCATATTTCTGAGTGTGTTCATGATGCTCTTTGATCAATTCCTCCGTAATCTCAGGAACCTCACTGCGTGCCTTCACAATCGCGTCTTTCCGCACTTTTTGATCATCATTGGCATGCTGGAATGTCCCAATAAAAGGTTATTCTTGCTTTAAGTATTAAATCTGTACTGTCACTGATTGACTGATTTGACAACTTTTTTTTTTTTGTATTGAAACTTGGTCATTTGCCTTTTTTGCATAAATGTCCGGAAAACAGTGAAATAAGACTGCTGACAAAAGAGCAGATCAGAGTTGTTTATATTTCCGCTCGAAAATTGATGTTTTATGGCTAAATGCTTTACTATCGTTTTAAAAAATGTGTATTGAGGCAGTTTTGTGAGTGTTCTTAAATGACTGAATTGAAAGCATTGATGACAAAATCAGCTGATTTGAGACAAATATAAAGGAAAAGACAAAACTGTCAATCTGTGAAAGTGCAGCTTTAAGGTACATATCTATTGGGCTTAATTGAAGTTATATTAAGTATAAATATGTTAAGAAGTTAATATTTAATTTAGTTTATCATAACATTTTAAGGTTTATTAAAATATTAAAGGACTATCTGAACTGATTTTATTCTATGAAGACAGAAAAATGCACAATCATGCTGGTCTCCATGTTGGCAGAAGGATGATACCAAAAAAGGACAATGCAATACAGTTCCATATCTCCTTTACCCTAAATCCCTACGACAGTATCTTTTATATCTTTTTACATGTACATTGTTATTACCATGTAAAATTGTTCTACCTGCTTTCTCAGCCCTTTTCTGTCTGTCAGTCCATTTATAAATGCCTGCCGATCCTCGACACCCTTCTGTCGGTCATCATAACGATTCTGAAACAATTAAACCAGTTAACCTGACCTGTGATTTTTCTGTGAAAACGAATGTATTTATTCAAAGTCTTTTTCAGTGTGTTTTCTGTTGCTTCCTTGAAAAGTATATATTTTCCCCCTACCCAGGAAATAATCCTTATTTAAAAAAAAAATCAGAGGAGCATTTATTTACCTCTTAACATTTGGCAAATATAGTGCTATTCATGAATATGTTGATTGGTATGTTGAATAATCAATTTGGAAAAAAGTTGTGCATTATATAAATCATTTTAATATTTTCCCTCTTTTTGCCAAAACAATGCTTTTTGCCTTATCAAAGGGCCCCCCCACAATCCATTTAAAGGTGAAAAAAACCCACTGTTTATTTAACTCAGGCACAACTCTTGTCACTTTTGTGTGCTGCTGTATGACTGAGACAGCTTTTAAGTTATATAATTTGAATATTGAATTTGACCCAGTCTCCACTACATTTGTATTCTTCAATTGTTGTGGTGAGTTTCTTAAACTATTTGCTCTCGAGTGTTGTAATTCAAATCCTACATAACAGTACATTAGCAGAGAGCACCACATAGGCCTAACAATATACAGTCAAAACCTGTTGGCTTGATATCTCAGAGACCGGCCAAAATACTTCAAGCCTTGAATACTTCAATATTTATTAAAGATGCATTCTTACTCCAAACTAAGATTTTACACAATTAATAATATTGTTTTAATATTCCAAAAAGGATGAATAAATGTCGAAAACAATGGTTCTAATGAAGGATACAGAGTTTAATTTGAAAGAAATGAGCATTATACACAGTATTTCTACCTTATGCGCGACTATATAAGTTAATCACAGTAAATCTTTTAGCATTCACCAATCATTTAATATTTTTGCGGTTTCTGCTTTTAAATACATGGTTACAATCTTGTTCTCAGTTATTAATATTTTCCATAAATGCACTATTTAGTAAGTAGTTAAATGTTTATCAGTCAAAATTTATATTTGTTATACATGTGTATGTATTGATTTAGAATAAGAGTGTCACTTTAAGCCAAGACGGAATGCACACATTGGGTAAAAATAAATCGTTAACATCCAGTTTGAGCCAACCAGGAAATCGAACCAAGCAATATCGAGTCAATAGGTTTTGACCAGTCATCGAATTTAGTCTTTTGGATGAACAAGCCATTTATGATAAACTACATGTAGTTTTCGTACAGGATCGGTAATTACCTTGCACTCATCAGCAGTGGTGTTATGGTAGAGGGGGCAGGCAGACAACGTCCGATGGCTCTCGTGTTTCCCAGTCAGATGGCCTGCGAATAATACGGTAAACTTAAAGTGTCAAGCAAACGGCTATTATTTTTTGAGGGTTAGCCAGGTTTTGAAAAGGACAGGGTGCTGCAGAAAAGGGACAGGGTGCTAATGGGGAGAAAGGCAGGTATTTCACTTTAACACTTTACCTAAAACTCTATTATTTTGAGACCACAGGTGGGAAAACTGCGTAATTGTACAATTTCATTGTAAACTTTAACCATTGAACTAATTTAAATAACTTCATATCCCTATGAATTGTTTTGTATTGAATAGACAATAACCATAATGTCATTATTCTAATGATCTGAGGAAAATATTTAAGGCTTATGAGTTCTTAACTGTTATCAGCATAAAAACATTTCATATGGTAGACAGAAAACATTAAATGACGAATTGACAATGTACATCTTTAACTTAGCTTAACCCACAATTAAAAACATTCATAATATGAATAAATTATAAATATTTGGATACTTCAAAATAATATAAAAGCACAACAAGACCTACCAGTAGTTAACTTTAAAATATGAATTGAAATTTGAATCTTACTGTGTAAACCGACCGTATTTGCTTCATGTTCTTATTGTTTAGACAGTAAGATTCAAATTGCTTTTTATTTGAAATACCTCTAGAGTCACAGCCAGGTAGTGGACATTTGGCATTTGTCTCATTGTAGTCCATGGATGGTGTAGGCCTCTTCTCTCCCCATACAGACAGCGGTGAGTCTTCATCCGCCTCATTTTCCTCCACAGTTTTCCCGGGCTTGTGTTTGGATTTCCCCTTACCAGCCTTCCCGCCTTTACCACTTTTTGAGTTCTTCCCCAATTTACCTTTGGGTCTTTCACTATCATTGGAATTCTTATCACTAGCTTTTTCTTTTGCTCCTGATTTGGTCTTTGTTTTGCCCTTACTTTCATCAGTATCACTGTCAACTTTATCCACAGATCTGTTTTTTGTTGTATCAGATTCAGCCACACCCTCTAGTGTTTTCACAGGTTTTTTGTTGTCCTTTGATTTATCCGCTGTAGGGGAGTCTTTAGCCTTGGACCTTGTGGTCCTCGGCGTCACTGACAAGTCCTCCTCCGCCTCTGATTCAGACTCAGACTCGGCATTGTTTGCAGACTCTGATAGCTTCCTCCTCTTTCCTGGCACAGCTGACACAGCGCTACCACCAGCACCTGCCAAGTCAAAAAAGATTGATTAGAGATATAAATAATAAAGTGACCATTATGAATATGATGATGAAGATCAGACATCGAAATTCCTAAAAATAGCAAATTGGCTAAGTCTTAAACATGATTTATGAAGCATTTTAGCTAATGAGTTATGGAAGGGTGCTGTACCATGCCCTTTTTTGTTAGCAACCTTCTCTTCTCATGGAGACTAGCATGGGTACCCTTCTGCCTTCATAGAAGGAAATGCTTTTAAAAGAGTGTCAAATAACTTTATATGTTGTAATGTTTGTATGTTTTATATAAACACACAAACATTACATATTTGGACAATTGCTATTTTCAGTCAAATTCATAATTTAAGTTCTCTACTTCTCTATACACCATACCCTTTTCTCCATTAACCCTGCCCTTTTTTGCAGCTCCGGACTAAAACCCTAGATCATTTGGTGGGTTAATACCAGAAAGACAAGCCACCAAAGATGTTTGTAAAAGGTCAAGTAATTTAATATGGACAATCACATGTTTTTCCAATGTTTTCCAGGTTTTTTTTCCAGTTATTTAGGAATATAACCTATACCCGTGAGATTGGAAATTTTCGCGTCAATCTTGGCAAAATTGGGAAAATTTTCATAAATAATTACAAAGGATATAATTTATATAATACTATAATGAATAACATTGGTATTTTCATCATAATATACATGTACACTGACCCTGTTAACACCTTACATTGTTTAATCCCTTGTTTTAACTCTTTGAAATAGTCAATTGTTTGATTAACAAGTTCTTAAAAATTTCAGAGACAATTTAATGGGCTTATCTTCCTCTTAAATTGGATAGAAAATCTGCTGTCTATTAAAAAAGATGACTTTCAGACTCATTGAGAGAATGTAATGAATATATCAATATTTTTAATTTATTCCAATTTCCAAATAGTCGGACTTGTTTGCAATTGATCAAAAAACAAATGAATGAATTTTGTAAAATTTCATCAACATGTTTCCTTCGGCATTCATCAAAAAGTAAATACACCATCATTATAATAAATAAATACTTTATTTCACCCAGTTGTCTACTTTCAGTTTCACTTCTCAGTTCTGTCATTTACCGATATTGGCAATGAAGGTCGATGTCATGTATGTAAACATGTAGGTGAAGCATGACAAAGAACAGCATTGTCTATTAGTTATTTTAATCCCCTCCTGCAGCGAATAATTTACTGTCACCTTTAAATTATTAATCCTTTTGTTGGTGGTGGTGTTAGTAGTTTATACTCCGGGTCCCGGCGTGAGCACATTGAAGGGTCCCAGAGTGACAGTTTAACCACCACACACCTATCCTGGGCAGAACCAGTACTAGGTGCCTTCACCTCTGCAGGCCATGGCAGAGGTACAGTGCGAATGGTCGTAGAAAGGATTTCATAACCAATCACAACAGAAGTGACCTGGTCCGCCCGGAAATCGAACCCGGGTTGTCCAATTCAGAGTCCAACGCTCTACTGAATGAGCTAACCGGGCGCACAATCCTTTTGTTGACAATGACACGTTTTTAACACAAAGTTTTTAACTCTTAATTTGTTACATGCTATCTGATTGGATAAAAAGTATAGTTCAACCAATGAAAATCCACCTTTCACTATGACGCGGATATTACATCATTGTATGTCTCAGTCAATATACGCTTGCAATGTAGGGGAAATAACTGTTTTGTTTATATTTCTATCGTCTTTTATTCTTATTTTCTTTTGAAGTTTTAGAACTCAAGATTGGGAATTTTATTCAGAAATTGGGAAAAAGATATACTTTTTGCCATTGGGAACATGACCTAATACCGGCTATAAAAATTGCCGAAAAAAATCCCTGTTTTCATAGACAGACAATCACTGTGCATTAATTAAGGCAAGTCATTATATTTGAGACTGTTGCCCTAAATTCAAATATATATCTTTTAGGCTTAGGACAATGTGTAATTTCAGCGCTTTATTTGACCTGATTAAAAGTGTGTACCTGCTGATCTGCGTGTTACTCGAGGTGTGGTTTCTTCTTCAGACATCTCACTGTCCTCCTGACAAGATGTGGCCCCTCGCTGAAGAAAAAAACAAACTAAGATTGTAAAACTTAAAAAATATATCAGCAATATCTGGGAAAAGATGATGGAGATGGTTCACTACCTGTTATTTTAAAGAAAAGGCCTCAATGATGGTAAGAAAATTGAGGATGCAGGCATTGAAAGTTGACATCATCAGAACCTATGACAAACATAGAAAACTATGGGGAATGTATTAAAATCGGTGACATGAACATCAGTTATGTACATATATATATCTACCATGTCTATTTAGGTTGAATAGGATATTTTCATATACGGTACAAATCCTGACTGAAGAATTCAACTAGAGTCCTGGTCTGTATGCAATCACTTCTATTGAATGCAGAACTAATGACAGTGAATTCGGATGAAGATACAAAACTTATACAATCAAATGTGTGAAAATAGTTGTTGATTGGCGGTTATTTGCATAAGAACAGTAATAGATTACAGAACAAATGCACAATAAATGGCTGTAAGTTTCTGTTAGATCAACAAGCATTATTTGTTAAATCATTTTGAGCATATCAATTAATGACTTGGGGCTTGGAATAGGGCTCAGGTGTCAAAGTAGGATATAAATCATATTTATGGAATTTCAAATTTTAAACAAGACTGTTTTTTCAACGATATAATCTGGGGACAAGCAAATGCAGTATTTTGGTAGTACCATTTCTGGTCCAAGATATTGGTAGGCAATTTTATGTAAGTGGCTTGGATTGGGATATTTTTTGTGGATACGGGAAAAAATATATTGTAAATTTGGCTTTGGGAATGGGTCTGATCGCCGACCCGGTGGGAGCTTCAACAAATAACCCTGAACTGTGTCACAGCATATGATAACGGGGTGTCACACGACAGCAGGTCCATATCAATGTTCTAGTCATTCTCATCTATGTAATAATAAAAAGGTGTGTATTATAAGGCCGTAGGCAGGTTTAAAATGGGTGATAAAAAGATTTTATTTAAAAAGAAAAATAGCATCCAGGAGATTGCGATGTTTACAATAACCAACGAGTTTGATTCTAGCATCAACTTATCAAATGTCAACAACCTTTCTTTTCCCCATAGTAAAATGTCGGAAATTCTATCAAACGAAGAGAATTTTGCCTTAAAATCAATATTTTTCGATTTTTCGATCACTTCCGCCTTACGCCATTTTTAATTTTCTGAAAATACGCTGCCGTTATATACGGATACCGTCAAAACGGTCTGCTGCAAAACGGTTATAAAACTGTTACTATAAAGTAGGCATACCTGATATCTATTGGCATTGTCTTTCCGAATTGCATTGCATTGCTTATTATTAAATTATGTTTTTATAGATTTCTTGAAAACCTACAAGAATAGCGAGAGTTAAAATCTAGGTTACAGTCAACTGGAGAGTGTTTACGTGCATTACCTCTACCAAATTTAATTGGTTTATCAACGAATCGGAGTCTATATTAGATGGATAAGCATTCCTACAATTTTTGTATAGGTGAAAACTGAAATTCCATCCCATATAGTATTCATTTTTCTTGCCCTTTCTGACGGTTATATTTACCATATGTATCTATTGATACCCTACAGTCGAATCCACTTGCGCCGAACTCGCAGGGAACGGCAAGAAAATCAGTAATAGGACTTTATTCATACATAGTTCGAGACACTCCTTGTGGCAGTGTATTGCATCACATTTTACAAAAAATTCTACACCGTTACAACTTAAAGCATATAAGAAATGCAAAACATTTTGTCCCTCTTTAGAGAAATAGTGGTGGTAATGGTAGCGGTGGGGTGGGGTCTTAAATCAGAAACATTTGCTATTTCTAACGATAATACATACTCTTTTCGAACTTAACGTGGCGATACAACTCGTGGAACCTCACTAAGGGAATCATGACTGAATATACATGTACATTAATATTTTTTCTCATGCGGAGTGGTTGATATGGAGCTCTGTGCTATCGGTTAAACAGCGCAAACCTTTGAAAAAAGAATAGATTACAAGGGCATGTAATTGGACTGTCACCTATAGGCTATACCGTTAAATAATTGTTGTTTTTTTTAGGATCGGTGGAGCCTCCAAGATGGCTGGAGACGTAAATATACACATATATACATACACTTGCGGTCCTTGGTGGGTGCCCCCCCCCCCCCCACCAAAAAAAATTCAAAAAAATAATACATAATAAAAATCGTCCAAGTTTCAATATATGAGAAAAATACGATACGTCCAAAATGCGCCATTTCGGTCAAGAAATTGTTTAAATACTCCCGAACCCCTCCCAACACTTTAAACCAAGTAAATTTTGGTTCTTTGGAAGGGGTGCAAGTTAAAAGGTTATGCGCCCCCGAAGTTACGCCCCATCTAAAATAGAATCCTGGATCCACCCCTGACATACATACTTTATATACATACTTAAGGAGCGTTTTACTGATTGCATGACGTTAAGTTGGGCACACCGATATAAACATATCTTCCTAAATCACTCATCTTTACAATTGATCTACCACTTAACACAATGATGATACGGAGAGCTCTAGTGCGTTAATAATCAATTTAAATCTACAACTGACGAGGCATTGTGAACAATGTACAGTATGAGGACAACATACTAAATTTAACTTAGATTGCATTCTTTCATACACATTGAATAATTGCTTTGTGCAATAGATACATTTTAATAAGTGTTATACCTTTTTAGAGTGAGGACATTTTGATACATGTACCTGGTGAATTAGGATCGCCCCTGAACAAAATTTTTCAATTTTTTCATGCTATCATCAGTTAAAAGATTTTCACGAGTTCTGGATTTGTGTTTCGTAATGGCTTTGAGGCCATGGTATGCCTTGAATCAGACTATATTGTAACCAGTGGCACTGCTCAACACCGTTACAGTGGACTACTCAAAACAGTCTTTGTTATTTCGCGGTTCAAGTCTGTTTATCTCAATATGCATGGATCCTAGCGTCAATCAAGAAAACCTCAGTCGAAATCACGGTCCATGACGGTTTATCTCAATATGCATGGATCCTAGAGTCAATCATGAAAATCTCAGTCGAAATTACGGTCCAAGACAGTTTCTCAATATGCATGGATCCTAGCGTCATATATGAAGCTGACAGTAAAAATCACGGTCCAAGAAGGTTTATCTCATTATGCATAGATCCTAGCGTCATATATGAAACTTGACAGTAAAAATCACGGTCCAAGAAGGTTTATCTCATTATGCATAGATCCTAGCGTCATATATAAAAATCTCAGTAAAATTAACGGTCCAAGACGGTTTATCTCAATATGCATGTATCCTGGCGTCATATATGAAGCTGACAGTAAAAATCACGGTCCAAGAAGGTTTATCTCATTATGCATAGATCCTAGCGTCATATATAAAAATCTCAGTAAAATTAACGGTCCAAGACGGTTTATCTCAATATGCATGTATCCTGGCGTCATATATGAAGCTGACAGTAAAAATCACGGTCCAAGAAGGTTTATCTCATTATGCATAGATCCTAGCGTCATATATAAAAATCTCAGTAAAATTAACGGTCCAAGACGGTTTATCTCAATATGCATAGATCCTAGCGTCATATATGAAGCTGACAGTAAAAATCACGGTCCAAGAAGGTTTATCTCATTATGCATAGATCCTAGCGTCATATATGAAACTGACAGTAAAAATCACGGTCCAAGACGGTTTATCTCAATATGCATGTATCCTGGCGTCATATATGAAGCTGACAGTAAAAATCACGGTCCAAGACGGTTTATCTCAATATGCATAGATCCTAGCGTCATATATGAAACTGACAGTAAAAATCACGGTCCAAGACGGGTTATCTCAATATGCATGGATCCTAGCGTCATATATGCAAATCTCAGTAAAAATCACGGTCCAAGACGGGTTATCTCAATATGCATGGATCCTAGCGTCATATATGCAAATCTCAGTAAAAATCACGGTCCGAGACGGTTTATCTCAATATGCATGGATCCTAGCGTCATATATGCAAATCTCAGTAAAAATCACGGTCCAAGACGGGTTATCTCAATATGAATGGATCCTCGCGTCATATATGAAACTGACAGTAAAAATCAAGGTCCAAGACGGTTTATCTCAATATGCATGTATCCTAGCGTCATATATGAAGCTGACAGTAAAAATCACGACCCAAGACGGTTTATCTCAATATGCATGGATCCTAGCGACATATATGCAAATCTCAGTAAAAATCACGGTCCAAGAAGGTTTATCTCAATATGCATGGATCCTAGCGTCATATATGCAAATCTCAGTAAAAATCACGGTCCGAGACGGTTTATCTCAATATGCATAGATCCTAGCGTCATATATGCAAATCTCAGTAAAAATCACGGTCCAAGACGGGTTATCTCAATATGCATGGATCCTAGCGTCATATATGCAAATCTCAGTAAAAATCACGGTCCAAGACGGGTTATCTCAATATGCATGGATCCTAGCGTCATATATGCAAATCTCAGTCGAAATTACGGTCCAAGACAGTTTCTCAATATGCATGGATCCTAGCGTCATATATGAAGCTGACAGTAAAAATCACGGTCCAAGAAGGTTTATCTCATTATGCATAGATCCTAGCGTCATATATGAAACTTGACAGTAAAAATCACGGTCCAAGAAGGTTTATCTCATTATGCATAGATCCTAGCGTCATATATAAAAATCTCAGTAAAATTAACGGTCCAAGACGGTTTATCTCAATATGCATGTATCCTGGCGTCATATATGAAGCTGACAGTAAAAATCACGGTCCAAGAAGGTTTATCTCATTATGCATAGATCCTAGCGTCATATATAAAAATCTCAGTAAAATTAACGGTCCAAGACGGTTTATCTCAATATGCATGTATCCTGGCGTCATATATGAAGCTGACAGTAAAAATCACGGTCCAAGAAGGTTTATCTCATTATGCATAGATCCTAGCGTCATATATAAAAATCTCAGTAAAATTAACGGTCCAAGACGGTTTATCTCAATATGCATAGATCCTAGCGTCATATATGAAGCTGACAGTAAAAATCACGGTCCAAGAAGGTTTATCTCATTATGCATAGATCCTAGCGTCATATATGAAACTGACAGTAAAAATCACGGTCCAAGACGGTTTATCTCAATATGCATGTATCCTGGCGTCATATATGAAGCTGACAGTAAAAATCACGGTCCAAGACGGTTTATCTCAATATGCATAGATCCTAGCGTCATATATGAAACTGACAGTAAAAATCACGGTCCAAGACGGGTTATCTCAATATGCATGGATCCTAGCGTCATATATGCAAATCTCAGTAAAAATCACGGTCCAAGACGGGTTATCTCAATATGCATGGATCCTAGCGTCATATATGCAAATCTCAGTAAAAATCACGGTCCGAGACGGTTTATCTCAATATGCATGGATCCTAGCGTCATATATGCAAATCTCAGTAAAAATCACGGTCCAAGACGGGTTATCTCAATATGAATGGATCCTCGCGTCATATATGAAACTGACAGTAAAAATCAAGGTCCAAGACGGTTTATCTCAATATGCATGTATCCTAGCGTCATATATGAAGCTGACAGTAAAAATCACGACCCAAGACGGTTTATCTCAATATGCATGGATCCTAGCGACATATATGCAAATCTCAGTAAAAATCACGGTCCAAGAAGGTTTATCTCAATATGCATGGATCCTAGCGTCATATATGCAAATCTCAGTAAAAATCACGGTCCGAGACGGTTTATCTCAATATGCATAGATCCTAGCGTCATATATGCAAATCTCAGTAAAAATCACGGTCCGAGACGGTTTATCTCAATATGCATGGATCCTAGCGTCATATATAAAAATCTCAGTAAAAATCACGGTCCGAGACGGTTTATCTCAATATGCATAGATCCTAGCGTCATATATGAAACTGACAGTAAAAATCACGACCCAAGACGGGTTATCTCAATATGCATGGATCCTAGCGTCATATATGCAAATCTCAGTAAAAATCACGGTCCGAGACGGTTTATCTCAATATGCATGGATCCTATTATCAAACATGAACATTTCAGTAAAATCACGGTCCAAGACGGTTTATCTCAATATACATGGATTCTACCGTTAGCAATGACTATCTCAGTATTATATCACGGCCCAAGGCGGTTTATCTCATGTTTATGTATGAACCCTTTCGTCATAAATGAATATCTCATACAGAACTTACGGTCCAATGCGGTTTGCCTTGTGTTTATGTATAGACCCTTACGTCATGAATGACAGTAAAACAATCACTCGTCTTTTGGAGGCACATTAAACGGGGTTCCGTACGGCTGAACTACACACTGGCGCACGTTAAAGAATCAGGGAAGCTGTTACCAAGGCTACGTTCTGTCTGTGTATTATGCCTAACAAACCTAACACGACTGAAGCTCTCACTGGGATATGCTAGTGGCGTCGTGACAAACATCCCAGCCTCCCAAATCAACCACAAAACAAAATCGTGACACAAACATTCTTTTAATTAACATATATACATAAGGTATTACATAGCGGATAATTGTTTGATTCAGTGTAACATTGCAATATATTTCACCAAATAAGCACCAAAATTTGTTTTTCAGAGCAGCCAAATTTCAGAAATGACTTCGTAGAAATTGTGCCCAAGCCCTGTTCGCGCTGACGTTTGGTTTAAAATTCAGAGCGGGCTAAAAATTCAAAACAGTGAAACATATCAAAATGTTATTTCACTGTTTAAAACATTAAAATAACTTTTTTCACGGATAAATGTCTAAAAACCACCGAAAAAACATATAATTAATACTCATATCAGTAGTCGTAAACAAACACGAATTCAAACATACATGTTTTGAATGTTTCATTTATAACAAGAGCTCCGCAAAGCGCAGACCAACGCTAGTCTTGAATCTCCCCAGTTACAGAGGCATTAATCAACTATAATTCAAGTGCGTATTTTCTCTGGCAACATGCGTACTAAGTTGTATTCCAATATCTTGAATGGCTTTTGCGTTAAGGCCAAGGTCAAAGGTTGTCCGCTACGACGACGCTAACGCTATCACAACAAGCAGACGAGCTAAATATACATATTATTTAAAACACCGTAGATAACTACATAAATATATTATGGGGGAGAGATAAGTCAGGAGCATAAACCTTTTATCAACAGTCAATCGGAGCACATCGGCCATTTTCCCTCGTCATATGGCGGAGATGACCGAGGTGTTCCGATTGACTATGGTAAGTGAAGCACTCTCAACAATCGTTTGTACCGAATTAAGGGGTATCATGTAAATTGATAACGCTTGTTTCAAATAAGGCAACAAAGGAAGCGTTAAATGGACTTCAAAATGTCAATGTTGTATTATTAATAATTTACATGCATGTCGCAAAACTATGAAATAACGCAACGGTATACAATTGTAGTTGCATTATAACAAGGACAACATTCTTTGTTCGTTTTACCCAAAATCGGAAGTCCCTGAAACGTTTCCATATTCTTAGGATATTTTTCACACAAACTGATTTTTTACGAGAGAATACCCGATCTCAACATCTAATGAACAATGTAAGGCTTTGTTATTTCACATATTTTGTTTTAAAAAACATTCCTTTCTTCATTGCCATGAAAACTACTAATTGTGTTTTTTCTTAAAACGATCACGTAAATTAACATACACAAATATCAATGTCGGATATTGTACAATGCATAATAGTCAATCAAAACGCATGTACAGGTACATGTATATGCATGTTTGTTAAAGCTATAGTATAAGGTAACACACTTCAGTCGAACCCCGTTGGCTCGAACTCCAAAGGACCAGCGAATATACCTCGAGCCTCGGAAAATTCGAGCCAAGCGGAAATACTTCGGTTCAGCATAATGAATTCGGTCCTAAACGTTCACTTCGAGCCAAGCGAGTTCGAGCCAACGGGGTTCGACTATAGTTGTATAACATCAATTATGTACAATGTGGCCATCATCAAACTACAACAGCATAAACAATAAATCAACAACCTTATCAACATCAAAACATCATAAAATAAAAAAATATATGATATATAATAATATATAACAGTTCAGTCATGTTTGACATTTACCAGTTTCTCGATCTTCAAACACGATCATTATGCCACTTATTAATTAGAACTTACGAATTAGTAAAAATAGTAAATATTAGTGTATGCACTTTTGTGTTGGCCAATAAGAATTGAGTATTATTCGATTTTCGCCTGTTTATATTCAATAGAACACTTGAGTTATGACCGAACTCGTTCTACTTTTATCTTTTGCATAAGGTCGGCACTTGTGAAGTTCTATTTAAATGGAAGTTGTTCTGTGTGATAATTGTTTCTTTTTAATAACGCCTGAAGGTAAATTCAGTTGACATATGTTTATGTGGCTTTGGTGCGAGTCGAACCCATCACGCAGTGTCCAATGATGCTAGCAATCAGGAGCCCTCCCGACTGAACTATAGAGAGTTAAATAATTTGATTTTAAACAAATGTTTTGTTTATTGATCCGCAAGCGTGCTATGACTCCGAAATATTTATAAGTCTCGATTCTAATATGTTCACAAAAGTAGTGTTTTACTTTTCAAGTTCTAAAAATAAAAAGCTTAGTTCCGGCTGCACCCTTTTGTCATGCTCTTCTATTTTCTATAAAAGGATTCAACATACAATATTCTACACAAGAGGCACAAACAGCTTGCCAATAATTGTTATTTTTGATCATATAGACATAAATCGCTAGTGTCCTGTATTATGAAGGTACATAATAGTCATCCCCAACAAAATGAGAGGTAACATCATCATCGTGATTCAATGATAACATTGCTGTGATTTATTTCATTCATCAGACATCAAAAACGTTGTAAAATTGACATACTTAATGGGAAATAAACACACTATGCTATATGTTTAGTGTAGAGGGTAAATACACCATCATAAATGCAAATTACTAATATATATTATTTGTTCATGTTCAATTCGAATGGATTGTAATGATAAGGTATCAATATAACACCATTTATCTACTATACACGACACGCAGCAAATCGTTAAAATCGTCATGCCATATGGCACAATAGCTATAGAAAAAATATAGTGGAAACGGTCAATTTGTTCCCAACACACACGTCAATAACTCCACGAAATCCCACCCGAAGAATATTGATGTAGCGATATCGGTTTAATCGTGACTTCCTGTTCTCCCACCCCAGATAAGTAGATCAAACTATTAGCCATGCTGGATTCCCTCATCTTGCCCAGGGGTAAAGATAAAAAGTACTCGTGAGGAACTACTTTCCCTTCACTAAGCTCAAGAGCTCCAGCGAAAAAATACATTTCAAACTTCAGCAGTTCATGTATAATTTTGTTAAAAAACACTAGTCGCTGTTCGAAGAATCCCAATACATGAGAATATACGATTAAAACTTTAATGAGACGAATCATTTCGTGACTTCACTGCAAATACACACGTAGAATACCTAACGATAACCGTAGAGAAACATGAATTATAATATTAGTAACATATGTAAAACATGGTGCAAAGACGGGGATAAGATAGACTGAGCTCCTTTGTGTTTAGTCATAAGTCCATAATAATGGCGTTCTTGATCATAATACAGTTACCGAAATGTAACAAGGAACGTCGGATAAGCTTGTGCATCGTGAAAAATCACGAAGACGCCTGGATTAGCTGTGTTATCAACTACTGAGTCGTATGTCTTATGCGGGTTGTTCGGATCTCCTTTATTAGGTGGTGTCCTTATCGCTCCATGGGACTGAGCATAATCGCCTGTTAATACTTTAGCATAATACATCCGTCGAAAACCCATTTCATCCTGGCCACAGTAGCTCATCGATGTCCCCCCGTCAACGGCAAAATAAACACCTTGTCCTAAACTGGCACCTATTGATGAGAAATAATGTGTGTGTTAAACAAGGCAGACATGTACGTCATTATTTTTAAACTACAATCGAAAGCACATAGCATTGACCTTTATTACACTTGTACTGTTTTTCTACTGCAACACAACCCTACGTGTATACATTTACAAAAACAAAACGATGACCGGCCTAGCCCAGGTCTTACCTGTATTGTAATTTCTGTCAAATCCTTTCTCGTTGATATTTTTGCAAACAGATCCATCCCTTGTCCCGTGCCACAACCAGCGCTCAATAATTCCTGACGATTTTGAGGCTTCGAGTTCACTCTTCTTACCACAGTACTGCATGTATAATGCTGGGTTCTGTATGCGCTCAATCTAGCAACATCATAGAATACTATCACTGATATTTACAATTAGAAGTAACAATAAGGTACAACGTAAGTGTGCAGCAGACCTTATAAAGCAATGAATATTCTTGGCCAATGTATAGTGGCGGATACGTGGTCAAGTGTTAAGACACATGATTTCCGAGCCAGGGGTCGCTACGAACCATCCATCTTTTAGCGGAACATCAAACGAGGGCTCTGTTTATCAATGCTACATATGGGCGTTTGTTAAAGAACAAGATTAGCTCTAAACAGTGTTGCATTGTGTCTGAACACAATGTCCAACAGCCTAACGAGACTGATTCTCTCACTAGGGTCGACTGGAAGACCTCGGTCATTTTCACATTCCATCTCGGATGTATACAATGTCCAAATTCGTTACATTTAATTACGCTACAAGTAGACCGCGTAATAATTTTAATATAGCAGATAAGCCTAAGAACCATGTTTTTAGGTCCGTGCTAAGAACTTTTCTCTTGGAATCTTAATTATTCTATTCAAAAATACATTTGACAAGTAATGAATTTAAACATAGTCATACAAAAAAACACGTTAAAACGCTACCATTAATTAAAATTGTTATTGTTGATTTTACGAACTACTTTTAGTAATGTAAAGTTGTTTTCGATGGAAAATGTCCGAAATGTTCTGACATAATTCAGCTTTTACCGTTGATGGTTAGGTTTGCAACAATAACGTATTGATTGTTATGCTTGCAACAGTAATGTGTTGATAGTTGAATTTGCAACAATATTGCATTGATGGTTATAAGTTTGCAACCGTAATGTGTTTCAGGTATACACTAACATAAAAATATATATGCCATGTAATAAACACCACTCTTGCTAATTGTCGATGATGTTGAAAAAGATATTGCTAAACTGGTATTGTGTAAAAAAGACATACCCGTATTATGTTATAACTCGGTTTCCCTGTCTGTGTTGTAAATGCAAGGGCAACTGTTGCAAAATCACTATCACTCGGTCTAAGAATTTCAACGTGTGGCCTATCTGACAGTTTCATTTTCCAATTGTTCGGGAGCTTGACTGGATTTAACACATAAAATAAAATATTGATAAAGATATAGTTTTAAGTTATAACCGATCTACTAAACTGTATATGATATTTCACAAACGCGTATATAAACTTATTCATGGAAAACAAATATATTCACGAATTATAAAATAAGCGTCATGCAGTCAAGATATCATACTTGTCGTTTTTGCTGTTTCTAAAAGTATTCCTCTTTCGAGCGTCGTCATACGCTTTTCTACTTGTTTGATGGCTTCTTTAGCTGAACCTCCAAAACCATCAACACGAAATCCTCTCCTAGTCTTGGTTATTTTTACATCTAACTTGGTTGCCAAGCCACGAATATCTTTCATCTGCAATGCAAATATGAAAATGGTGGTTTAGTTAGTAAGTGTACTGTATGTGTACAATCAAATACAATAGCACGCCTCAAACATAAATGACGCAACGCCATTGGTCCAGGACTGGTCACACAGTGACCCCATATTTCCATATCGGGTCACTAAATTTATATCGTACCAAAATGGCGCCGATTTCGCTGAATATTTCGATTAATAAATGATGCATTTAAACATGTAAACAGGTCGTCGACGTGATATATAGGTTACGAGGTTAGTAGGTAACCCGATATGGGGATATACGGGGCGCAGGAAACCATATTCCGGATCAAGCTTCACATCGGGAAACCTACTAACCCTGTAACTTATAATATTGTTATATCTGATGATGCATATACAGCTACATCCATCAATCATGAATCAAATAAAAACTCTTTAATGAACTTGTTTAGTGGCACAGAACCGAACTGCTATATGGTACATTTACGAAACTAATATCTTAAGTTTACATCACACACACACAATTGTTTTTTTAATATCAATATTTTGTTCGGAATATTGAAATAAGTCAACGAGTTTAAGAAAGCGTCGGCTGTTAACGGTTTTAGATACTTGTCATACTTTTTTATGTATGGTACTTATTTACACACTCCTATATGCAAATTCATATTTGATATAATGTTTACACGAAAAATGTAAACACGAATTTATTCTATGACAAGTAAAAGTAAACATGTTCAACCTGGGCCTCTCGCACATATTCCATCAAGCTAGCCGGGTAAGACAGCTCGTCAACTGTATGTAGTTTGCTGATGCTCTCCCTGACCATTTCCGCGTTATGAATTGAATCAGTGTAGATGTGAAGGGTAACCGGTGCAACAGTTTCTTCCTTTCTCCATGGCAACGAAACTAATGAATTACAAACATGCAATATTATATCAGTCAAGAATGCCATCTTTATTATACATCTTAGTTTTCTCCAACGAATTAATTGATTAAAAAGTTTAAACATCAAGTAAATTGCTCAGAACTTTCAAATTGATGAACAAACATCTCTAAACATACACAAAGGTTTTTTGCTTGTCTGCGCCTGTATGGTCGATGTGAACTGCTCCACCATGGCAGTGTCGTAGAGAACGATCCGCATAGTTTTCAAACATCCCTTGGTATATCCCTTCTCTACATATTGTTTTAGTGATTCGTAAAAACATTTCGCCATCACATCCACACCTTGACCTTTGCCCCCTGAAAATATTGACCAATGTTATAACATCAATTACTACATTAATTGAAATTCAAATTATAGATAAATACATTTTCTAGCTCTAACAATATAAAAAGAATATGTAATGCTTTTAAAATTTCGAAATGTTCTAAATTCAGTGTTTGCTACCTGTTCCAAGTGCTGGGAAAGCGATTGAATTTAGCCCCAGGATTTCAGCTTCCTGCAAACATTTGATGATAGAATCTTTCCAACCGTTCGCACTGTTTCGCGCACGAACATGGATGATCTTTTGACACATGAGCTTCCCAGCTGTTGTTACAACAATACCCTCTTTGACGATCCTTTCTCTGTTGCCTAAACAATAGAACATCAATGGATATTTCTCAGGTGTAGTTATAACTTGTATATATCGAAAGTTAACGAATTCCGATCTCACTGTTATCTCATTATCTTACCGTTACAATTTGGAATTCATTTCCAGCGCAACAAGTAAAATATTGAATGTTATACATAAACTAGATACGGAACATTTCGTTCTTTGCATTATTCAACACATACCTGCCTGAAGACATTCTAGTTGAATTCCTGCCCCAGCAGCTTCTAAAATGGCTTTTGATACCAGCCCAAGTGAAAGATTTAGCTTTTCAAGAGTGCTATTAACAATGGCTCCCGTAGTTTGTCGTGTTATGTCTTCCTGAACAATTTCAAGTGCCACGTTCCCAACTGTCATTGCCGATCTGCCTCTTCCTGTTTAAAAATCGATTTGGAAACATTATGTACACACTGTTTTGCACAACCACCACGTAAGGTTTACATCGCTGTTAAATTATGCTTAATAAGATTTATGACGCGGAAATTTGTTTACACCAAAAACGATTGACAGATGCAGGGACCTTTTATGGAATTTCTGCATACACATCAACCATAACAATTTGAAAACAAATATATGTATTTAGAACAAGTTCACAAAATTACAGCTGAAACTACAGCAACAAGCCCTTTAGTCCAACAATTGAACGAACGTAAGACAGACCTCTCTCATATATCGTCTCGTCGTGTTGTGGTATGTGTTTGCTTGCTCGGACGGAACCTCTCCTAAACCCAGAAGAGTGTGCTTGATGTTCGCTGTTGAATGCCTGAAATGTCATAGGGATAATTTATACAAACATTTCACAAGATTTGTTTTGAATACATCGACCAGAATTACAAAATACATTCCCTTAGCACCAATCTTTAAGCGGTCTTCATTTTTATAAGTCTTATGAACAATGCATGTTGAGGCATATAATAATAATAATAATAATAATAATAATAATAATAATATACCTTTATTGTGTCAGTGTCTCCTGACCAAATGACGAAATAAACTTTTTTTATTCTTCTTTCGTGTGCACTGTTAAAATAAGTTTGGACTGCATCAAACATTGTTTCAGCCACTACCTCAATTGGATATCCCAGAGCTGGACCAGTACCGAGTGCCGGAAACGCGATCGAGCGTGCTTTTATTTTGTCGGCATCCTCGAGGCATTTTGAAACAAACTTGTGAAGAATCTGAAACAAAAGATACACTTTTCAATACTTTGAATTCAAACATCTTTGATAATTATTGCTCGTTGCTGAATATCCATCATCTTGTGATGTACATGAACAATTATAATAAAATCATTCGCAACTTGTATGGGATTTCGATGACAAGTATTATCATTTTGTGTATAAATTAGGGGAAGATAAGAAAGCAATTTAATAATAATAATAATAATAATAATAATGCACTGCAGTATGTAACAACGTTTTATTACGTTCCGCAGTTGCCATGTTGTTTTGGATAAACGATAGAACGACCTTGAAATAAAGTGCTCAAAAGTGTCCATTCCTGTGCAATGCTTAATTTTCAATGTTTAAAGTTGTATTCAATGTCTTCAGGTAATGTCTGGGTTATGCTACTGGCAAACTTAAAAAGAAAATCAAGTACCGAGAGAGATACTACTTAAAGTTACATTCAATTCCTTCCATTAATTTCGAAGTTATTATTTGTACACACAGTTTAAAGAACAGTTTAAGTTCAACCGTACAAGAGGATTTATCTCTGCAACACTTAGCAAATAGTTGTAATAATCCTTGCGTGTACAAAAGGTGGTATTCTCATATATGTTCAATGTTTCAATTAGTTCCCTTAAATAATTCTTGAGTAATTGACTTGAGTTTACACTATAAAAACGAAAATAACTCTGCAACAACATGCCCCGGATTTATCATTTTTCCAAGTTCAACGACTTCCATTTAACTTACATATCTAAATCCAAAAGGTTTACCAATTTCTTCATTTAGCTTTAGAGTTCTGTTATAAAAAGAGTACTGCAAAAAGCAGTAAACACCCCTTCCAGAAAAGGGGAGAAATAACAATGCCAAAAAGTTTGTCTTCCTTGGAATACGAATAATGATACAACAGAACGTATGCCTCCCCTCGTCTAAGTGAATATATACATAATTATATATTACTTAGGATCACTTACCGCTACTGATTGACCGCTACCCCCGTCCCAAGATGGCAGCATGCCGTGAAAGATTACTTTGCAGGTCCTTAATTGACCCGCAGTTGTAACAGCCACTTGACCGTAACTGATACCCTCTGTGTAGTTTTTCGCACACTCGTCTTGTACATCCTGCCCGGCAGCTGCTAGCAACTGCCTTGAAACTCTTCCAACTCGCATGTCTAAATATTTGTTGGTAGAGTTGACCAACACGTCCGCCTAAAATTATCAATGTACATTATCTAATTTGATAATATATTAACATCTTTTTCATGCCAGATATTGAATTTTAACATAACTAAACAAAATATATTATACTGTTAACGCATGAACCTACCGTTTGTGATACAAGAGTACCGACTTTTATTTCTATTCTCGATTCCGTTCTGGGCCTGTCGGGATCGGGATCTGTAAAAAAAAAGAATATACTTCACTACAATAGACTGCTTACGTAGTTAACTATTTACAAAAGCTCTATCATTTTTGTGTCGATCGCTTATAATGGCACTAGCAAATATATTTAAATAATTGTTCAACGACACATCGCGCAGTGTCAAAACCAATACCTCGTTTTCGAACTGCGGTAGGCTCAGCAAACACTTGTAGGAAAGTATCTCTTGTTTCAGGCTGAATGTCGCAGATGGTTATCTTTTCAATCAACGTCTTATCATTTTCACGCAGATACTTCTTAATTGCGCTGACTGTGATCATAGCAGCAACTTGAACTGGGAATTTATAAGTCCCTTTTCCAATTGGTGGGAAAACGATCGATGTATAACGGTGTTTATCAGCCGTTTCAAGAACATTAAAAACGGTGCTTCCCAATAGTTGTTTCTCTGTTTGTGATTGCGTTTCATAAATGGGCGTCACGGTGTGCAAAATTGCCTTGTATCTTAAGTTCCCGGCAGTAGTGTTCAGTACATCCCCGTAAGATAATGTTCGTGTTCGTGATATTTGATCACATTCAAGCTGAATCTTGTAGCCACCTAGTAATATTACAAGTACAGTGTAATGGTAAACACAATTACATACTTATAAATAAATCAGCTAAATAGGAAAATAGGAATGTTAAGAAACCTACCACATCGAATGATGTTTCCTCCAAGACCAATCGAGTACTTGAGCGTTTTAAAGCACGGGCAAACAAGAGCATCTGCCGTCATTTCTAGCAAATCTCCCTCGACGTACGAAACTGTACATTTGCCTTCTTTGAAACAGGATAACACCTTCGACACAACAGCAGTTGTACTCCTTCTTTTGCCATCTACTTCCAGCCTAATAATGCAGTTATGTTTGAATTCAACCTCTCTTATTGCGCTTTTACCTGACGTACTCTCTACAAACGTATCAAAACCGGGTATTTCGATTTTCAAATCCTTTTCAGTGACAGAGTCAATCAGTTCTCTGACTTTTGTGATAACTGCCCTGCAGCCATCTTTTTTCCCCCTGACTCGAAATCCATTTGATACCTTTTCATCAACAGCCTGAATTGTTACATTCAATCGCGAATATTGCCGTTCAATATTTTCTATTTCTTTCTTTTTGTAGTTGAATATGTACAAATATTTTCCAGAGCTTCCTGCGTCAACAAATTCAGTAACCTCTTTACTTGAATCCAGGAAAGCGTGTAACTGGCGCTGGATTTCCCCAAGCAAGCCATCGACATCAGTTACTGAATAAACAATCTCATTATCGTTGAGAAGAAATTTCAAAAGTCCAACATGCTCTCTCTCCAACTTTGCAATAAAGGTCCTTCCTTCGTCCGTGTAAAGCGTTTCTGTTGCTGTCGTCCTACTCATGTGGTTTTCAGACAATGTGTTTTGTAGTATACTTATGCATTTGTCAAGCGACTCTCCTGTGTCACTATACATGAACAGTGTAACTTTTCTAAACACATCCCATACCCCGATTAGCTTCTGTCTTGAGAACTGTTTCTTTATAAAATCTCTGGTTTCCTTAGCAAACAACATGTCAAAGCTCAACTTCGTATAACCTGGTAAAGAAATTGTAGATCTAATACTATAAAGAACCACAATTGGCATGTGTAGGATTTAACGTTCATCGGAAATCCGTTAATAGGGACCTACCCTTTATTTGCAAGTGAATGCATCCTTGCGTAAGACAAGAGTATATAGAGAACAATTATGTAATTACCTTCAACTTTTTTCTTTTTTAACCCCTTGATAATTGAAGTTATACGTTCAAACGCCGCATCAACATCCTTTCTGAATCCCTGAAAACGTAATTGTTAAAATTAGATCAATATGGCATACATTCAATTGTTTCTGATAATATAAAATGAAAGTTATAATATGTTAATTCCAAATAATTCATCGATGACGTTTATTCCGTAATAAATAACAGAATTAACCAAAACATTCATACCTTCAAAACGACTTCCCTTTCCGCTCCATCAATCTGAATTTCAAGGTCAGGTATATTGGGCTTCTTATCGATTCTAAGAGCCCGCATCATCGTCATTTCAAAGTGCCGTAATTTTATCACCTTTGTTACGGTCTCGTTGCTCATTTCCAACTCATCCTCGAGCTTGGCTATTACGTTCCTAATCTGTGCTTCTAATTTAAGCACTTCGTTTTTCTCGCCCACAATAACAACGGAAGACGCTTGTTTGTCTGGAAACAATGCCACCGCTTCAGGTCGATTAACAGTCAAACCATGGAAAGCTCGATTTGCTATCTGCCATATCTACAAACAGTATTTATAATGATGATATCATGCCTTAATGATTTGTGTGCAAATGTTTTTGAAAGTTTGATACACATATTGATTTTTATATTGTTACGAACCGAACGATAACAAACGAACTACTTATTAACGTATATATATATATATATATATATATATATATATATATATATATATATATATATATATATATATATATATATTGTATTCAATCTAAGAGTATATCATTCACTTGAAGCAGATTTTGGATATCTCTTTAAAAACAATTAGTTCTGAAATTATTTAGTGTATCGTTATCCATTTATCTTAGCTATAATTCCTAAATAATAATGTATGTTATTGTTGTTCTTGAATACTTATTGCATTTGATACAAATATTATAAATATAAAGCGGACTATTTCTTCCTTTACAAACTAATGCGTCTACCTCACAGGCAATGGGTCGTGTATTGGCTATGATATTTTCGCGGAACCAGTTGACGCAAGACGTGCTGTTATCCTGCCAATCGCTTATTTTCTTTCGAGCGTCTTTGTCTTTAACATCTATGACACATTTGATGAGCAGCGTGTCGCCTTCTGTTTCGTCTGATACCCAATTGAGTTCTGCGTCAATGGTCTTTAAACGTTGTTCGAGTTCAGATTTGTATTCCTTGGACCTCCGTAGGAATCTAAACAAATATGCCAATACATACATGTAAAAAAGTAAAGCCCTAATTGCGAGAGCACTGCATATATATGACGTAAATGTCTGGCCAGACAAACAACATACACACACAAATCTTAAATAATATTATGAGCATATCATTTCGACAACCTAAACCATCTAGATGAATCAACATATACATGAGCAGCTTTGCTCTTACCTCATTACATAGTTATCCAGGTCTGTAACACTGTAAGGTGGAGGAAGTGTTATAACTGACGATTTCTCCAAATCAATGCATGGGTAGTATAACGATACCTCAAGGTCACAACCATCTAGTTTGTGGGCAAAAGCCGGTTTACATACTCTTTCCGCATCTGTGGAATGTAATGATGAAATTAATCCATTCATTTTTAGCAAATTGGTACAGTTATGATACTGACAATTTAAACATAAACATATGATTCTGAGCATTATCCACAACTTTATACAATCTAACGCAGGCGGAGAAGTTATTGTGTAACTTCATTTTAAAGACACTGCAAACCCATAAAGGATGCCACATTTTTTTGTTTTATATCATTACCTTTGAATTATTCTATAATTTACATTAATTATAATTGTTTGTTAAGCGATTGCGTAATTTATTTTCTTAATAAGATATAGTTCCTATCACTTTTGACTCTCGTCGACAAATGCAAAATAATGTATGAAACTTTTAATTCATACCTTCCCGTTTCTTAAAAGTAACGATGTAAGCGTCATTCTGAGAGTGTTTTTCGACCGATGTAACATCTCCACCTTGACTTCTTCTTTTGTTTTCGAAGTAATATAAAAGACCTTCTTCTGATTTTTCTCCATATCCACTTACGAGAACTGCCCGAGATTCCTCGACGTCAAACACGTCCCAGAATTCCCCATCACATGCACGTTCTAAACATATTTTTCTAGCACGTTCTATATCTAAAAAATAAAACAATACCTGTCAACAGTATAGTTATCTAATGATGAATTTATAATTCAATTCTCTACACATTTAATCGACTGGCATTTGAATAAATTGACTATATGTATTGGAAAAACAATCATATATTAATTTGTACCTGGAGGTGATGAAAATGTTAACAAAGCTGTGCCAGGTGTAACACCTCGCTCGATTTGATGTGGAGCAATTTTCAATCGAGCTTCACAAAATAATTCAATGCTCTCATCAGTTGTTGAATCGGATACACCCTTAACGAACATTTTTAAGGGGTCTTTTGGAGTAGGGATATATTCGCACACGTCAATTTTACTTTTCCGAAAATATATTCCATCCGTTTTAGACTTCTTTAACACTGACAAGGCAACTGAAATAGAAACAAAAACTAACGATGAATGTGTAGAACAGCCATGGAATAATGTATTTAAAGGTGCACTCTTACTCCCAAATAAAATTTACCATAATTAATAATATTGTTTTAATATTCCAAAAAGGATGAATAATGTCGAAAACAAAGGTTCTTATGAAGGATACCGTGTTTAATTTGAGAGAAATGCGCATAAACACGGTATTTCTACTTTATGAGACTTAAGTAGACTAGAGTAAATCTTGAAGCATTCACCAATCATTTCTTATTTTTGCGCTTTCTGCTATTAAATACACTGTTACAATCTTGATATCTGTAATTAATATTTTCCATAAATGCATTATTAAGTAAGTAGTTAAAGGTTTATCAGTCAAAAATGATGTTATACTTGTGTATGTATTGATTTTAATAAGAGTGTCACTTTACACATGTACACGTTAAAGAGAAACAGGCAAAAACACAATTTTCTACAATCCTTAGTTATAATATACGATAGTTGTAATATTAATTACCTTCAAAACTTTTGAACTCAATGATTACTTTTCCATCTTTGAATTCTATCTTTTGAATGTCTCCTCCTCCGGAACGCTTCTTGTTCTCGAAAAACAGCTCAATATCTTCCACAGAGACATTCTGATCTATACCCGAAACCACAATAAAAGCATTTGGAGGTGGTGTTAATTCGTCTGTTTCTTCGAAAATTCTCAATTTTTTTCTTGGTATTGGAAGTGTAGGTGGTTCCTTCTTTGCGGTTGGACTCGAAACTAGGTCATGGACAGTAGGTTTAGTGACGGAGCTTGCCATTTCTATTTCGTCGTAGATGTGTTCTGGAAAGGAAAATGACTTCTGAGAAGTATAATATCTTAATTATGTCACGAAAGGCTCATTTACTAAATTCGAAAAATATTAACACGCAATATTGAAAGTATGAACAACGACGTTATAACTCCTTGTGTGTTGTCACATTTGTATCGCTTAGTTTTAGTTATACAAATGACTAGGCGAATGTTAATATTATACTATGAACATATATGCTAGTGTTACCAACTTAAAAAAAAACGTTTATCGAATAGCCCGGATTTTATTACCTTCATCATCTTCATATTCGGGAACGACAGGTGTCAACTTCGAATACTCTTTTTCCTTAACATCACCTGACTTTGGTATGGGTACCTTTGGTTCTGATATAGGGGAACTAACGTCTTTTGTAGGTGACGGAGGATAGTCGTAAAAATCCTTCTTGTCTGTCTCCACACGTGCTTTCTCGGCGTTCAGTTTTGTTTGATTTAACTCTGTGGTTTTGAGGTTGTGAGGATCGGTCGTGTTGTATGAAGCAGGATTAAAATGCACATTATAAAGTGGATGCACATAATGTCCCGGATATTCAGGAACACCCTCAGCTGTCGATGGAACTGTTGCATCTGTTGACGCATTTGCTCCTTGAGGGATGTAATGGAATGGTACATACATATAAGCGCCCTGTGCTTGGGGTGGTATGTATCCGGGAGTATATGATGAAGTTGGCATTGGATAAACAGGCATTTGACCATGCGTAGAAGGATGATAAACCGGCGGTTGGTACATCACAGGAAATGGATACTGCAACATATGTGATGCATGTTCAGTTTGAGCTGGTTGAGAAAACTCAGTGGCTGAATTTTGTGCGGTATTGGTTGTGTCATCCAATGATTTGTTACCCTTCTTGTGACATTCAGACAGGCTTGTATCCATTTCCGCGTTTTTCATCACATCTTTTGTTTCGTGCACATTCATTGCAGTTTCCATATTTGTATCATCTCCTGCTGAAAACAGGTCAGCTGACCGAATGGACTCAGTCAAGGACTTTGGTTTATCTTTTGATTGGGCATTAGCAGCACCAAACGTTTCGTCGGATGGCACTGAAGCCTTTAATTCAATCATCTCTCCTTCATTTTTCCGCTCGCCTACTGTAATAAACTCATTGTCGCTGTCACTTTTATCGATATTTTCCTCAACGAATTGCTGCTCGCTAAATTCATCTTTATTTTCATTTGTTTCTGAGGATTCCGCTTTGGACACAATCTTTTCATCATCTCCTGCTGAAAACAAATCAGCTGACCGAATGGACTCAGTCAAAGACTTTGGTTTCTCATGCGATTGGGTATCAGATGAACCGAACATATCGTCGGATGGCATTGACTCCTCTGCGTTGGTCATATCACTTTCATGTTTTCGTTCGCCCACTTTAATGAACGCATTGCCGTTATCATCACTTTTATCGACATTTTCTTCCATTATTTGCTCCTTGCTTGACCCAGCTTTCTCTTCACTTTCTGGTGATTCCGCTTTGGACAGACTCGATTCCCTACCTGATCGAAACAGGGAACTGGAAGAAAAGCTAGTTGTGTAATGGTCTTTTTCTTCTTCTGCAGCAGGGATGTCCTCATTTGGTTTAACTTCTGCCGGATCCAATGGATTGATGTACACTTTTTGCATTGATGCAAATAAATCGTCTGTATCATAAGAAGCAAACTGTTCTGTTTCTTGAACACCCATTCGAACATCGGATGCTATAACTACTGGATCATCGTCAAGCAAACTGCTTTGAAGCACTTCCCATTCATCTTCAGTGTTCTTCGTTACATCACCAACGTCCTTAGACCATTTAGAAAATATGTAATACATATATGTGTGCAGTACTGCACATGTAGCAACGGTAATCTAGTCATTTTCTGAGCTATGTTTTTGAAAGTGAACATAAACTTATATTCAAATGAAGTTCAGTATTTCAGAAATGTTTCTGTATGTTTGTGCGTGTCATGTATTCATATTTTTATTTTTTTTATTTTAACTTGCTGAGAATATGAGTACCTCTATGGTATCACTTGTTTGATGTATCTAATAGATTCGACAGAAAAGCAGAACCTTGACCAAAGAATAAACTACTATGACTGACTAGATTATTGCAATGCTCTTTAAAGGCGCACAAAATATGTTTATGAAAAAACATGTTGTTGTTTTTATATATGTGTTTAATGCATTATTATGTTTATCTCATTTGACTTAAATGCTAAAAACAAAATAATGCATATCATTTAGGTACGGATAAAAACATATTAGCGATATGTTGTTGCTTATTCAATGGGGAGTAGGTATTAATCAAAACAATATTTTTAAAGGCTTATTTTTTAATCATATAAATTAAACATGATAATGCATAAAAGTTTACAATCTATACTGTACGCCTTTAAATCGCCAAATGCTATCTTTCAAACCTGTAGCCAGTGATCAGGGACAATGCACTCCGAACAGAGGTCTGTGGTAACCTTCGTTTCAATTCCATGGTACCTCCAGCGATAGGACTTGTCGTCTAGGCAAAGTTTAGCATCTGCATAAAAAAGAAATATCACAATACATGCAGCCGGATTTTAGTACATCAAATTCCTCAACATCTGTGACAGCTTCCATCTTGATTGTCTTTGTCTGTGTGTGTATACCACGTGATAAATTACGTCATATCCGCTATGTTGGAAGGCAACATTATGCTTAAGATAAAGACTTAAATAAATTTATCACGTGGTATACACACTGATTTATCCCATTTTGACATTTTACACGGTTCAAATCATGTCACAACGTTGGTGGTGTAAGTATTTGGTGTCTAACATGCTTCAAACAATAAACCTTAAGTCTGAAATCTTAAAAAGCACGATTAAACTTCATAAATAATGGCAATTAGACTTGAAAGTTTGATGTGACCCAGTTCTATGAGGACACCACGCCCCTACTTACCAACATTTGGATGACTGATCTACCAAAAATATGTGCTTTTATAAAATGAACTAATCCATTGTATCATTTAAAATCGAACATCGAGTGAAAGGTCCGATAATTCCTATAACCATAGAACCAAACAAGAAATCTTATGTTGGTGGTTTTTAGTTTAGACATATTTGATGTTTGCAATGACCAAGTTCCGTTGCTAGTAGTTTTTTTGCTACTAAGTTTGCACCCGATTTTTTTCTATACGAGTTTATCAAGGTCTGCCAGCGCCTGATGGCTGCATTATGGCTTGGCCACGTCTAGATGCCACCATGACCTAAAGTGTGTTTAAATGCCGTAAGTGGAATGAGAAAGAAGTGACTGCATGCCAAGATATAATAAGACTTTATGAAACAGAGTGAGGTGCAAGAGAGTGCGATACTATAGCTCTTTGCAAAGATTGCTATTAGTTCTTTAACGTACTCTTTGTGAAGAATTTAACGTGCTCTGTGTAAAGAACCGAAACACGTACCATTTTGCAAGTACATTTACAAGCCTTTTAATGCCGAGCGCTTGGCAAGTGAGTAACTGATAGAATTGTTAACGTATTTTTGTACTACGCGGCCGGGGTTTGAACCCGCTACCTTCCGCACCCGAAGCGAACCCTCTATTACTGAGCTATCGGGGCAGTCAGTTTGCACCCGATGAACTATTTCAGCTATATACAATCAACTATTTCATCAATTATATTTGTATATACCTTCTTCGCTGTCAAATAGAACGACCCATCGCACGTCGCGATCGTCCACTGGGTATCTATCAATTTCTGTGTAAGCTGTCGCGTGTCCAACGTCGTCGAGAAATCTTCTGACGTCGACTTCACTTGATTCTGGTGGAAGATTTTTCAAGACGACGCACCGCCCAATGACAGCCTCCATCTACACGGCTTTCAACGGCGGCAATTTGAAGTTTATTTTAATAGTTCATTGTCTTCAACACAGCAAGTCTATGTTGGCTGAAATGCAAAAAAATAACAACAAATAATCAAAAGGTACACTGACTATCATCGTGATATAACTTTATTTACAAAGCTATACTCATTCTTGATAAGCTCAATAATAAATCATTAAACAAACGTACCTAAAGGATCGCGTTCGCAAGTTTTATACTGGCGACATTTGTATTGTTTTGTTTTTTAAATTGATTTATAATACATGTTTTATACAAACACTAAGCAGCTGTTCGTGTGAATGAAATTGATTTTAACCGTTTATTAAGGTAATCCATCCATCATTAATGAAACAAAACTGCTGTTTGTTCATTTGAGTTTATCAAGCAGCCGTGACGATACCACGACTTAAATTATGTTTAAATGCCGTAAGTGACATGAGATAGAAGTGAATATAATCCCCAGTAAAATCCAGGTATTATAAGACACAGAGAGATCCGGTTACGATACTCTAGCTCTTTGCGAAGAGACCGCTTGGTTCTGTAACATGTTAGGTGCTGCGTACACCATCTTTCTAGTACTACCCCTTAAATGCCAGCGCTTACTAAGCTACTAGTACCATATTTTGACGTCGTTCGGTTTAACTTGGTCGGGGTTTGAACCTGCGACCTGCAACATCCGAAGCAAACATTCTTCCACTGAGCTATACGTCGGTAAAAGTGTGTGGTTTTTTTTAACTTTTAAAAGAAACAAAATGTAAAGTTTAAATGTTTTCCAAAGTGTTCATTAACCGCTTTTTTAATATTAGACATTATATCATTTAAGAAACAAATTGATAAAATTGCTAAATAAATCATTGTAAATTTTTTTTAGTACATTCCTTAAATAAACCATATATCACAATAGTTAATTCAAAATGTAATCGATGTAATAACAATATATTAGGTAAATCAGTATAAACAAACATACAAATAATCTCGATGTTTATATCTAAAGTGCACTAACACAACTTTGTTTACTAAAGATGGATGGCTTACCTTGAATGCAGTAGCTTTTAGATTTATATATAAAAGGATTATTTTTGTCACAACAAGCAAACCATCGTTTTGCTTTAAAGCTGCACTCTCCCAGATATACCATTTTTACAATTTTTTTTTATCTTTTGTCTTGGAAAGTGCAATCTTTTGCGTGAATATCTGCAAACCAATGATATAAGATTGATGACAAACAAATCAGATCGTAGATTTTCATATTTCCGTTCGAAAAAAAAAGTTGTCAAAACGTTCAATCTGTGAGAGTGCAGCTTTAACTTCTGATTAATACTCCATGGTAGCCACCAGTTTAAATTGATCGTTTATTTACACAATTTAGTGTTTATATGTCACATCATATTTACCAATACTCTTTGTACTAGTAAAATCCAAAGGGGCACGTAGTGTTGTTATGCCACACCCCTATGACAACGCCTCCCCCCCCCAAAAAAAATAAATAAAAAAAATAAATAAATAAATAATAATATAATGAAAATAAATAAAATAAAATAAATAACTATGGGGGAACTGTAACAAGTAATTAATCTTTTGGACTAGTAATTACTAATAAGAATTATATTGTTATACTATTATTCTATTATCAGGGGTGTGGCATAGCAACGCACCCTGTCCCTGTGGTAAAATCTACAAAAACATGATGCATAGTTATAGGAGGATAGGTGAGCGATTAAAGGCCTTAAACGTACTCTTGGAACAAAATATAAAATCATATTTCATATACCCTGACATATGAATCAGAAATAGGCATCCATAGATATTGACGAAGTATGCAATTTGATTGGGTCTCAAATCCCTACCAGTGGTACGCTCATGGATCAGAAAATAAATCGAATAAAACTTACTTTCTTAGTACTGATACACTTACGATAAAATAATAATAACATGAACCATCAAATGTTAAAGAGACAGATTTTCAATACAATTTTATTACCTAGTTTCAAAATAGAATAATCCAACCGATTTAATCATGGGGAGTATATGCAGTTTAATAACATAATTTAAAATATTGATCAGTACAAACTCGTTATAAAAATGAGTTTTTGTTCCTTATCAATACAAATGTTCTAAAATGTAAGCAAATCAAAGCTTTATTTTAGTACAAATGTACTTACCGAGGTAGATTATCACCTAGTTCAGTTAGATACCACAAATAGCGAAATGGTTGATTAATGTTTTACGTTTTATCCAAATTTTAGTTTAACTTATAAACAACGGAAATGTCTACTTTCGATTTTGAATTCATCATCCGGGTTGGAGGATTAGTCTCCCTTTTCCAATCGGTTATTACCGCTCTATCGTTTACTATTATGCAAGTTTACATCTGGTTTATAATTTACGTGCAGCCTTAGACATTATACATGTATCTCAAATACGTATAGGATTTTTGTACTGTGCATATTTGTGTTTATACTAATGCATTTTATAGACTAGTTTTTATTTTGTTCCCGTCACCGATGAATATCATAAGCACGAGCGGATCCGGATGGGTGGATGGGAATGTGACGTGTATGTGTGTCAATATCAATATCGGAGTAAAAAATACGCTAAAAACGTACTATTTCGGACTTGAATTGTTAATCGTATACCCCCAACCCCCACTCCTAAACCATTTTATTTCAGGTCATGTCAAAATGTTGCGTCCTTTATTTACGCCCCCGCTAGTCCTCGAGCCGCCCCTGATACATATATGTATATGATAAATAATAGAGTAAGCAAGAAAATGGTGAGCTAATAAATTATATAATTATAATGATATAATGTATTCTTTTACTTGGTGTAAGCAAGATTATTTCATTAGCATTTTTTGTAGCCGGGGTCACCAAGGGCTGCGTCGCACATAGGTTTGGCTGTTCCAGTGATTGGGTCGATCCCTACTTATAGGACCCAGCCACACCTGCGCCACGACGTAACCTCAATAACCCCAACATATACATGAAATGAAAGTAATCAGTGATATTCACTCGAATATAAGTAATTAATCCTTATTGATAGAGGAGTTAGTATATCAAATTAATGAAATTATCAATAGTTGATTTTCAACAATTCAAATTTTGTGAAAATAATCTGCGTAATAATGACATAACAGTTGATTTATAGTACATTATCTTAAACCTATGCAACTATTTGATTGATAGACCGGTTATCAAATTTTAGAAAATATCTTTGTGTTTTCTATTTAGACAACAGCTCTTGTCAATTATTAAATGGATGGAGCATTAGCTGAATATTCAAATCTGAAGAGTGTAATCTTAATTTGAAAAATGAATCCTTGAAGGTTATGTATATTTTCCTTTATTTCATAGCCAAATACTCGAATTAACCTATTGTCCTTTCCGATAACTCGGTTCCCTCCCCTGATTTCTAAGGGAGGCAACTCCAATTTCCACTTCCGGGGAATACATATTGCCGACGTAGATAATGATATCACCGGGGCAGGTCTGATTATCAATGATTTGACACCATTTACGGTCGTTGATTTGAAAAAGATACCGTCAAAACAGGAAACTGAATGTATCTAGTCTTAAATGCGATCTGATTGAAAGGATAAAAGGGACATACAGACTTTCTAGCACCGACGTGGAATTATTTGACAATGAAAAAGCTATGATGCACATGCCATATGTGTTTAAAACACATAAATAGTTAATAATTACTTTCTTGGTGTGTTTAAATATGTTAAATGCCTTTATTTATACATCAAACAAATGAAACATCTGGATAGTAAAGCGCATTTCATTAAAATTCGTGCATGCCGCAATATCTAAGGTGGAGAACCTACGTGACTAATATTGCGGCATGCACGGCAAAAAATGTAAACAAACGATTAAGGAAGGGGTTTTAAAGAAAAATTTCTATATACTGGGAGAATTTTTGTCATATAAAGACCATACACCCCGCAATTAAGAGCACTTTCCACGGTTATATAGAATTTTCTCTAAAATCCTAAACATTTTCTCAAAATCTTGAGCCACTGATTTCTCGGAGTTGAAATATTCGGCAAAGTACACATCACCTAGCAAATATATTAATAAAATTGGGGTTAGTCGTAAGTACTTCATTCGATTATCATATTTTCTGGAAGTTTTATGCATTTTGAGGGCTTCAAAGGCTATGGTTTTATTTTTTATAGTTATTTTAAAGCGAAAAAAGCGCAAAACAAGATTGATAAAGTGCACGGACATTTTAGATTCGATAAAGTACACGGACGTTTTCAGACCTTCAGTGCATATCCTTAGCATTTTACAGACGGGTGATGAAATGCTATATATATATATATATATATATATATATATATATATATATATATATATATATATATATATATATATATATATATATATATATTTAAAATAAGGAAAATAAATGGCCATTCTGCCTTTTCGTAAATACGAGTTAAGTTTACGCAATTTACTAGGATTTATTGCTAACTAATTACCTAAACTATGGAATAAGCCAAACTTCTATATAAATACAAATATATATTGACGACTCATGACAAAGTATCTTATAATGTACATAAATGTTTATGTAAAACGCATTTTCAAGCTCCGCCTACAAAAAATATTCGGAAGCATAACAATTATTAGAAATGTACTGTTCCTGTCTTTTATGTTTTCTGCCCTTTCAAAACTCGTTGTGTATTGTTTTGTTTCATTATTTCTTCATAATTTCAGAAGATTATTATATGTGTATTCTGTTTAAGCCCATGCAGGTCAAACATGTTTTCTAAAGATTAAATAATCTTAGCAAAAAAAACCTTCCTTTATATCAATACACTTTACGGCAAAATTGAAAACAACACAAAGCCTTTGCAGAAAGTTTCTGGAGTTTTAGATGCTTAAAGATGCACTCTTACTGCCAAATGAGATTAACCACAATTAAAACAAACAAACATTTTGACTAATAAACCTTTAACTACTTACTTAATAATGCATTTATGAAAAATATTTATAAGCGATAACGAGATTGTAACCGTGTTTTTAATAGCTGAAAACGCAAATATATTAAATAATTGGTGAATGCTAAAAGATTTACTGTGATCAACTATCGTCTCATAAGGTAGAAATACCGTGTTTATGCACATTTCTTTCTAATAAAACACGGTATCCTTCATAAGAACCAGTGTGTTCGACATTTATTAATCCTTTTTGGTATTTTAAAACAATTTTATTAATTTTGGTAAATCTTATTTGGGAGTGAGAGTGCATCTTTAAACTTTCAATTATTTAGGTTGAACATTTTCTTACAGCATGATCATAATCACTCAAAATCTGTGATATAGTTCAACTAGAGCGACCTCATTTTTGCCGAGCACTTCTGTTTTCTGCAGATAAGAGCTTCATGGGATACATACAGCTATATATACGCCCCGGTGATACAACGTTTTGATGATAAAAACAGGTGGGCCTTGAGTTCTTGGAAACAAGACGTTTTTTTGTAAATTTATCTGTGAAATTTAAGGCTACGAATGGAACATCTTTGGTTTTCATTCATTTTGTGCAGATATCTAGTTTTTTAATTCATTGAAATAAGTATGCTTAAGAAAGCGAGTTTGCTCATCAAGAGATGAATAACTTATTAAAGATGCATTCTTACTACAAAATAAGATTTACCACAATTAAGAATATTGTTTTAATATTCCAAAGAGGATGAATAAATGTTGTAAAAATGGTTCTATGAAGGATACCGAGTTTAATTTGAAAGAAATGAGCATACACACGGTGTTTCCAACTTATGAGACTATAGTAGACCACAGGAAATCTTTAAGCATACACAAATCATTTTAAAAAATGCGCTTTCTGCTTTAAAATACACGGTTTCAATCTTGTTATCAGTAATTAATATTTTCCATAAATGCATTAATTATTAAGAAGTTAAAGGTTTATCAGACAAAATTGATGTTTGTTATACATTTATATGTATTGATTTTGAATAAGAGTGTCACTTTAAAAGTTCCGAATGCAAGAGTGCACATACTATACCCACCTTCAATTCGATCATAGGAGACAGATTCTACCACATACCACCGCAATTACAGTCTTTTCCGAAGAAGTTCCGAATGCAAGAGTGCATATACTATACCCACCTTCAGTACGATCATAGGAGACAGAATCTACCACATACCACCGCAACTACAGACTCCAAGGGGTCAGTTTGGTCACTTGATGTTTAGTATTGAAACAATAACCACGGCTGCAAATCACGTGACCATATGAAAATAAAGTGTATGCATCCATTTATTCGTGGTTTGTTTAGTTAGGCTAAAGTTCTTAAAAATGTATGAATAAAACCAATCATGATAAAGTGAATGATTAATACTAGACTTAGGTTTAGAATACAATAATGGTAAATAAACAAATCAAGTTTAACAACAAACTAGTTCAAAAACTTAAACGGAAAAAATCAATGAAACGAATTTCGACTGTTTCGAGTTATTATGGGTAACTGTTATTATGTCAACAAAACTGGTTGATAAGGGAGATATTAAAGATGAACTCTTACTCACAAATACTAACCATAATTAATACTATTGTTTTAATATTACAAAAAGGATGAACAAATGTCGAAAACAGTGGTTCTTATGAATGATATCGATTTTAATTTGAAAGAAATGAGCATAAAACACGGTATTTCTACCTTAAGAGCCTATATTAGACCACAGTAAATCTTTTACCATTCACCAATCATTTAATGGTTTTGCGCTGCTTTCTGCTATTAAATACACTGTTACAATCTTTTTACTGGTAATTAATATTTTCCATAAATGCATTATTTAGAAACTAGTAAAAGGTTTATCAGTCAAAAGTTATATTTGTTAAACATGTGTATGTATTGGTTTTGAATAAGAGTGTAATTTTAACACATAAAGACCTATGCTGAACCTGGTTCAATATGATTTCGTACCACTGAATATCAGATCAAATTCAATGGCTCCCTAGCTACAAATTGTTTAAAATCAACATGTTAACAAAACAATTTCGGTTAACCGTAGACAACATTGAATATTTGCATTTGTATTATTTTGTTAGACTCACTACTAAATCCAACAAACCAAACAGTTTGAAATGTTTGATTGTCCTAATTAAACGCACGTGCGGAGAATTTTGCAGAAAACTTCATAAATACCGTGGAGGCCGAGGTGGCACCATGAAACTCCTAGTACTTGGTTTAGTTTTGTTGCTGGGTACCTTGGAAATATTTTGTGACAGGTAATGTCAACTTTAAGTTAATAATAAAATGGTTTTCATCAAATACACTTCATATAGCCTGGTTACTCTGATTTTCTGGAAGAAGTAATAAAATAAATTGTATATTTTACAATAAAACTTATTATGAGCATTACAAAAATGGGTTAATTCCAAAGAATTTACATTGATCGTGCGAATGAGATTATTTTACCGGTCGACGTTTTTGTAGTGATATCCATTATGCACATGATCAATTCTGTTGCATTAGTATATAAAAGTAGTTCGGAAAATTCATAAAATAAATAAATTGAAATTTGTTATTTGTATAAGTAAGTTCGATTTGATTCCAAGTGAAGTGTTTATTGCAAACATTATTTAGATTCCTAAGAGTGAAGTCCTTAGGGTTACTACGCTATCTGCTTGCAGCGTAGATGCAAGTTAAGAATTTTACATTCTAAACCGTCGGTGAACTTCCGAGATGAACGGCTTTAATTGCACACTTAAATGCTATAACCATGACCTGTTATTTAAACTACTAGAATTCAAAAAACCAAAATTGACAGCAATAAAAAATTGTTAAAGATCTCTTATCAGCAAATTACATTAATTAAATGTACTACACGCTGTAATTGTTTAATAATTTATTTACATATTTTTCACAGGCAATTTTGGTATGCTATCGCCCCTAATGTCGTGAGATATAACCACGAAGAAACGGTGTTGGTCGGCGTTATCGGGAGCGGGTCAGCATCAATGATAACGGTAATATGTACTCGTGTTTTCCTTTAAATATATGTTTAATGATTTTTAAACATCCGCATAAGTCGACGCTAGAGGCGTTGATACGGTTGCTCATCAAAATGCTGATTATTGCTTGCCTCCGAAGGGTCTCAATCCAAGAATATAGTTATTCAAGTGGATACTTCGATTATACAACATACTCTGTTTAGTTCTGCACGTATTTGAGGACCACTGAGAGTTGAGTATTATTCAAATATTTGCCTTTTAACATTTGATAGGACGTTTGGAAATGACTATATTTCGTAGTATGAATTGACTGACAACGTATCATTTAATGATTATACATGTATATGTAAAAGTTTGTAGATATGTTTGTTTAAAATTTGGGCAAAATGTCCTTCGGTCGCCATTGACACAGAGATAAGAATTAAACACGAATCTCATTGGTTCGTCTGTGCGAAACTGAGAACAATTGCAACAATAATAGTTCAGTCTTACCAGAGAAACCAAATCTTGTGTGACGGCAAATGATGGTGACGCTGCTGAGAAAAGTTTCGATAAGCTTCTGTAAGGTCCGAAACAAATATTTGATTTCATCTTCTCTCTTCAATGATTTGCATTTTGCACGTTTGTTTGCAACTGAGTTTATTTTATATTTCTTATTTTATGTTTATCTCAAATTTTAAACTTTATACTTGAAACTAAGAATACCGGCAGAGGGGTTTGGCGCGATTTTTAATTTGTTCGTCACAAAATGTAACATAATGGCCCCCTGCCAATATTAATTCATCGCTGTTAAGGTCATCATTCCTTTCTTTAGCTACTCAGTGGTTAAAATGTCATAACGTTTATTTCCATTGGAGCTGCATTACCGTTATCGGCAGGTGTCGATTAGATATTCAGAGAATAGATAGAACAGTTAATCGCTTTAACATATGCTAAGATTGGCCATACGGTAAGGCTTGAATAATAATTATTATAGGACCTGCCTTCTGCTAAACTCATACGTTACTTGGTACTATCGAAATTCAATCGGCTACGGCTAAGGTCAACCGCTAATGGCTATTTTAATTACTGTTCAGAAATAAGTTTAATTACCTTGTTTACTAAAATCCTATTAAAGGGGTTTGGTCTAGTTAATTTTGACGTCACTGAAACTATTGATTGACAAGCTCCTTTTTGTGGCGATAGCCAGTAAAATACTTTGGTTATTGCCACGTGAGATTAAATGTATCACGTGATATCGTAAAACTATTAAGGGGAATTAGGAAATACTTTTGAATGGCCAACTACAATTAGGGTCAATTAGGGGGTATACAATTTTATTTGGGGAGTTCTGTGAGTAGTCTAGTTCTGGTTAGGATTCTGATAGTATACCTGGTTAAGATCTGAGAGTCAGCTTGCTCTCGTGTGATTGTACAAAATAATTGACCATTAATAAATAAATAAATGCTAACAATAAACTTTGTTTCATCGGACGTGGTTGTTTTGACTTTGTTAAAATAAGATTGGGTTTGGAGTGAGGGTGCTACAAAACGAAGCACTATTCGAAATTCTGCTTCTGATGACTGACTATTGTCTGGTTTAAATTCCTATTTCAAACAACAGGTATATCCGTGCCTTCGGTATGTCAGACAAATTGAGTGAACAAATAATGGCCCGAATATGATTAGAATTTAAACCCCCAAAAGCAATTTTTTGCGGAAGTTTTACTGTAAAATACGCGTTTTCTTCCGTTAACGGCCGGTTTAACGTGTTAAAAAATAGAGAATATTTGTTGATTTCGTTGAAGAACGAGTGGTCAACAGAAAATATATCTGTATTGTGAACACTGTGTCGTTAATTTGCTTTAATTAGACGAACTTAAGTTAAAATGTACATGTAAGTATCTATTTATTTCAATGCAAAGGGAGAGAAATGCAACGTATTTTGATTAGACATGTAATACCGAAGGAAGACAATCGTCACATACTTTGAAAGGGGCACAAGCAATGTAAAAGGGTATTTTCAATCATTGAAATATTGAAAAATATCAAAATTAAATGTTCACTGTTTGAAACAGTGAAAATATCAAAATATATTTCACTGATAAATTTCTATAAATCATTGGAAACCATAATATGATATGATATAATTATAATTATCCTCTATAACGGGCCGAAAATGGATATGTACAGCTATACTTCGTAGTTAGGTACATTGCTGTTAAACATAACATTTGTTTGAAGGTATGGTTTGAAATAGAAGGAACGAGTGACCAAATCTCCAGAAGAGTGGTGACTATTTCATCACAAGGTAATATTTCCCGAGCTTTGTAACAAAGCAACTAATTAAGACTCGCGTAGCTGCCTATCTAGTATGTTTTCCTAGTCTGACACTTGTTCGAAACTGCTCTGTATTAAAATGGAATATATTGATACTATATTAACTCTTTACTGTAACTAAAACTTAAAACGCAAATATTTGTCTCTCTTTTTTAAGAAAATCCACAGCTTATTAGGATGAGTGTAACATCGGAAGACATTGACAAGATGAAGAGAACCAAAGGAAAGCCTAACAGCATTCTTTTAAAAGCCAGTTTTCCTAATGGAGGAACATACTCCAGAAAGATCTTCCTGAGCTATAAATCTGGATATCTTATTGTTCAGACGGATAAACCACTCTATACGCCTTTGGAAACAGGTACTTTTCAAATTGACCCTCTACTTTATAAATCGGATAAGGGTAAGAATTAAATTCAAAATCAAACCATTCACAACTTTAAAAGCAAAACATACGCATATACCGTTAAATAGCGATTTCTCGAACGTCAAAAATTCTTCACAGAACCATTTTTATTTCAGAAATTTGTTCGACCGTTTTTTTTATTGATTGCCATAGTATATAAACATATAGTTATAGAAATACGCATGCTGATAATTCGGTGCACGTCACGATTGTTTGTATCATAAATGGTTAGATTTTCTGACATCAGGGGAAATCTGGACAAGCTTTTGCAGTTTATCTTTTTGTCAGTTTGCACATGCAAGAAATGTTATTGGTCATAAGTCATTATTTGATAAATGTTGATCAAACACTCAAGATTTCGACTAATCAAACGAAATAATAAACCGGTTCGATACAATTGTGTACAAAGTGATTTTTTTAACGGGAGAAATCTAAAGAAAACGATTCTGGACGCGAAAGACCCCACCCCCTTCCATAATTCGAGCAGCAACGTCGGTGACGCCATTAAAATGGCAGACGGCAGAACGTTGTGGATATATCTGAACAAGTGTCAAGTGTCAGTGTTGGGACTCTGCATTCAAGTAACAGTACATATAAAAATGCGAAGAGTTTCGGCAAGCTGGATACCACTTGAGATGACAACGAGATGAACGCGTGCGTCGATCAAGGTCAATTCGAAGGCGCAACGCCAGCGAAAGTGACGAATTTATCAACTGGATCGTAAGCAAAGACGTGACGAAACAGCAATCGTCGGCATGTAAAACAAATTTTCAGAGCCTCCACTACTAGCAAAGGTCCCACTAAGGGTGAATGCGGAGTATTATTCGAAGGTATTTACGGTTTATTTAAACTGTTGCGCGGACGTCGATCTAATACCATAGACGAACTCAAGTATTCAACCGGAGTGATACTTGGTTGCTTTTGCCGAATGGATGCGTCGGCTCTGGCGCTGCTTCGAAATAACAATTGAGACACTGTATTCTACTGTGGTTTATATGACAAGAGTTTCAAATGTTTTGTATAAGGACTTTTACCATGCCTTATATGAATTGCTTTTATATTCCTCGCAAATTGTTTTCGGTGATTTGTCTTCGTATTTTAATTGCCCTCTAAATATTCTGTAATTCATCATCATGAAGAACTAATGCAATATTTGTTTCACTTTTTCTGTAGTTAAAGTACGTGTATTGGCAATGGAAGAATCACTTAAGCCTGTGAAGTCGGAGCTTGTCAACATAGAAATCCTGGTAAGTTTGCTTGATTTGTATTAGTTTAAAACGGTTAAGTTCCCTTTACCATAAAATACATAATAGCCGACAGCAACCACAATCTGCTGGCTCAATCTCCTCCTACAGCACTGTCTCCCTCCATGATGTCATGCTATCTTTGCAATAACGTATCAAAATTTTCTCTGGAAAAAGAGACCATTAGTAAATTTGAAAGAGTTAACATACCAATATGATCTGCATACGACTTTCTGTAGGCACCAAACGAAACCAAGTCGGTAGGGCGGTTATCCTGCAGTGGTACCAAAGGCGGGTTTTGCAGGAAACATATGACTTTGCCACCCTATCCGACCTTTGGCGAGTGGACAATCAGGGCCACTATGGGGGGAAAGGTAAAGTGACCTTGATATTTGATTATTTTTCCTGCCGATGTTGGCTTCGTAGAAAGTGTAAATGCTTAGACTATTTGATATTGATGTTGTGCATTATTAGTGAGTTTCGTATATACATACTTTAAATTAAAATAAAATTTCCGCCAAGCTTAACAACGTTTAAATTTATTCTAAGGTCATTATTGATAATTAAATGAAAGACATATCTTTTTATTTAATGTCTGTATGGAAAAATTAATGCTTGCTACGTGTTAATAAAAAAACTAGCTGGTAATTAATTTAAACAAAACCATGGAAAAAAATAATATGAGAGGGTGAAATTATAATTCAATACACTTTATTATTATTGATCAAATTCTGGTCTGGCATTTAAACGTTCCGAAAGTGCAATTGATCTTGTTTTTGTGGGGTTTTTTCATATACATATTAAAACAAAAGCCATGTCTTACCCTTGAGTCCAATGAATTAGTATTTCCTCTGTAGACAGCAGAATGATGAAATGCTTATAATAAGTATATTAAATGATAGCCTGTGCAAGGAGCTTCGACAGTCCTATAATTACCATTTCGGCCGTGAAACTGAAACTGCTATCATCGTTTATGCTTTCGAAGGATCTGTCTTCTAAAAACATATTTGTTGTTTTTCAGTGGCAATCGTTTTCATGTTCAGTTTATTGCTTTACCGTGAACTAAAATGGTTCCAGCGGCTCTCTAATATCCTGTTTATTTGAAATGGAATGCAACAACACATCATTTCTGTTTCAGTACGACACAACTACCGTTGTTCCATTTGAAGTCAAGGAGTTTGGTATGTTATAACACTGTTAATGCATGAAATATAACTTCAGCCCATCTAACGAATATAACAGTATCGTGTTTAGTGTTTTCCTTTAAAGTATACCGTTTTTGAAAAAGCATCATCCACATCAGCCATACATATAGGGGTCAGCATCAGGTGCCCGTCTGAAAATTGAGCGTTTTGCAGCATTCCATAAAAACAGTTTAATAGTAAATGCCTGATATGTTTGTTGTAAAAAAAACAACGTCCTACTTATTATTTTAATTCATAAATCAGAAGCTGCCTAAGGCAAGCCATCATCAACTTCAGACAGTTTTTTGATAAAAAACACTTTGCATATATACTGTAGGAAGAAACATTAGTTTAATTGCACCAGAGAAGAAGAAAAATAAAATAAAATAACTATGCGTGAGATCATATTCATTTAATGCGACATTAACTAAACTGTATTCTGCTTTGTTTCGACCAAACACCAAATGTAATGCTATTCAGATAGGACTGGGACGATTGCGAGCCATCAAACAACCGTCTTAAATTGAATTAGCGAATTGTTTATCGGAATAAGTGACACGTAATAATAGAAGATGTGGTGATATTTGCCTACGATGTGCACTTTGATAGGACACAAATATAAAGTCTTGATATGAAACAGTAAACAATGAAAACAGCAGTGACAAACAAATAGCACATACTGTAATCAAGATTCTGTTAAAAGGCACACGTGCCAAGATCAAACGAACACTAAACAAGACACCTAAGGTGATGACTGTTTAAACGAAACAAATATTGTCATGTGTAAACAGCGAAGGTGTTTCAACGTAACATTTTGAGACTATTTATTTTTCAGTTGTTCCGACGTTTGGTGTGTCAATTACAACCTCAAGAGATTACATTCTGGACAAAACTTCTTCCATAGAAGTTACTGTAGATGCAACGTAAGACTAAGTTCCATTTTGGGTTTATGCGCAGCATGGTTCTGCATTCAATAATGACGAATTTCCAATATTTAATCGGAATTTTGCAACGTTTTAGGCCCCACTTTAGACACACAGTCACAATATTAATTTCGACATGCGGTGAGTTAAAACTTTCCCTAAATCTCCACGAATGATCGCGGATTAAATAAGAAGTAATTGGTGATATATGTATTCGAATTAAGTACGTAAGTGACGAGATTGCAACGACTGTACGGATTTCTAAATATCAATGTCGTTGATGTACAGACAGAATCCTACGTAAGTTGTTGTTACATATCGTAAATTTGACAACCATAAACAAAGACAAGCGCGAGAAATATCAACATAAACAAAATCCTCTATAAGGTCCGAGCGCTAAATACCGACGGCATATATTTTCAAACACGTAAAATCGTTCAGGGAATCAGACGAGTTGTTGATCGATCTCGAGGATAGTTCATCTACTCGTCCTGATATTCTCGAGAAGCCTCGAGCGAGCACTTCGACTTCCACCGGAGATAAAAGATCAGCCCGTTCTATAGCTCAGAGGGCGAGACGTAAACGCGAGAAAGCATTCACACCGGGAGAAAAAAGGCTTTGAGATCAAAGGTGATCAAATAAGTCCACATGGGAACAATTGAACGCCATTGAGAAAAAAAGTATGGGATTGACATCAGCAGATTAAACAATAAGTACTATAGCAACACAGAAAAAATCAACCACTTTGCACGAGCCTACTTCCGGCAATGCCTAAGCGGAAAGGTCCACAACCAAGCGAGCAACAAACTGATACATCCAACAAGAGATCAGGAGGTTGAAACGGACAGCTCAGACAGTATGGATAGGTAGTGAGACGGCGAAATCAGCGAGGACGATTAAAACGCGCAATGTTGGATACTGATGTCTACAATCTACATCCGTTTAAGGTCAAAACCATGCTTCTCAATGACTGGAGCGATCTACTGCAAGCTCCTTTGATAAACCATGAAAATATAGACTCCTGGATGCTACAGTGAAAATGTACAACTTCTACAAGGAAGCCATATCTGCTATGCCTACGCCCCGAATCAACCACAGGTGTTCATCATTGGGATTTCTAAGTACAAGACACTGAACATGACCCTTTACATGGAACTACAATAATCAGCTTCACAATGCAGGAGTAACCTGTCGGACAGGTGATCTGATTTAACTGTACAAACACAAAGCTGCCAAAACTTCAGAGCATCCTACCGGTACAAATATAGAAGACTTTTCTTGGATCAAGAAAAAAGCACGGAACCAACAAAAAGCAACCGGCTATCACTTCTCAAGGCTACTATGAATGGTAAAAAAAGTAGAAGCAGGCATCAAAAACTTTATCGTTGAACAAAGCAGAGGGTGAAAGTGGTCTAGTGGTAAAGGAGTCCCCCTCTCACCCAAGATGTTGCATCGAGCTAAAAGAAATTAGTATAAACTATTAACTAACTTACAAGAAAAAAAATTGGATGCTAGTGATATGACGGCATCAAATGTTTACAGCAAGACAGGTCTCGTGATCGGTTGTAAAGATAATAATAATAATTTATTGACGTTACCAAAGTCCAAATCCACGGGATCCTACAAGTCATGTCGACCATAAAGTGGCAAGAAACTATAAACGTAAAAAATAATACCACACCTGCCCACCTCTATACTGAGTAGAGGTTAAACAATCTAGGAAATGAAATCGTTTTTTAAATGCTGATTTTACGTATTTCGACATCAGATGTGACTTACAGCGATATAGCCCGAGACCTATTCGACCAAATAAGTATTTGCATAGCCATAAGTTAAAAAGATAAATCAAATAAAAGTTATTTGATTAATATCTTTCTGTACATTTTGTACTTTGTTTTACGTAGAGTACTGTCAGGAGCCCACGTATTGTCGTTCTTATGCCGACACTTCCCGAACAATATATCATAGTGAGTCCGTCCGACGTCAAAATGGTTGCGGATTACACGCTTTGTGTCTTTTTTGTCGCTATGACATGATAAGCGTTTCTGGAGACGATAACTTGTACGACAGTTGTAATACCATGTTTAGATGAGTTGCTAGATGTGTGCGATAATTGAACTCTAATTGAACTCCTTTGCCTTCCCGACAATGTGCGAGAAAATTGCGACGTAAGTACTTCACAAGGCATTGTGCGGCACTTCGATATCAGGCCAATTTCTATCAATCATCCCATAAATAGTATTTCTAAGCGTTTAAGGTTAGTAAAGGCAAGTAATTTCCTATCGTTTGTTTCTGATTAATCATGCAGATGATTGTGCTTTGGACATGAAAAAAGATAGAAAAACAAACACGTTTATATTACACTATCAAAGGAAACACACAGAAAATGCCCATCATAGTGTCGCAAATATCTGCATGCTTAAGACGAACATCGTAACTTCGTTTTTTTGTCAATATTGTTTTCCTTTAGTTTAAAACAAATGTTTGAAAACGAATAGACTGACGGATGGATCCTTTACGACAAAATGTATATATGTTTAATAATTTGTAGTACTCGCGTGATTGAGATGACCCCAGATCTCTTAAATATCTCAGATAAAATTGTGTCATGTTCAGGTATGTCTATGGCAAGAAGGTTGAAGGAAACGCCGGGTTAAAGGTTAACATAGCCTACATTGGCAGTATGGACAATCAAAAAGAGATGATTACTGCAAGAAAAGACGTAAATACTTACATTTGTTCTAAACTTTCAACAAAAAAGGTTTTAGGCTTAATACCTAATAAATGTATTTCAGCTCAGAAAAAATGTTCTATAATTTGAAAAAGGATGTTAAGGTCATACAGCATTCGCATTTTTAACGCACGTTAGGGTTTTAATATTTCTATACATCTCTTACATTTAGCTTATCAATGGTGTGGCAGCGTTCACAGTGAAGATACCCGAACTACGTGCAAACTATGGTCCTGACTTCCCGGATGGTGCACGACTAATGCTTGAGGCAAATGTGTATGAGGAGGCGACAGGAAAAGAGGAAACAGAATACGATGATTCCATTCTATTTACAAAATCTCCGTTTAAGTTTGATTTTTCAAGGTCGAAGAAATCATACAGACCTGGGATGACTTACTACCTCCAGGTTATTTTTATAGTTGCCTTTTTAAATTAGGACGTACGAAGAATGTCAACTGTTGTAAGGTCGAGCAGCTCACATTAATGAAATTTTAAAATTTATTTTCTGTTACTAATATATGGACTGTATTTCAAACTACATTTTGATATAAATAAATAATTAAAAAATATTAATATAGATTATTTTTGTCAATAATATTGCTTTTAAATACTGCATGTGTTGAAGTAAGTTGGTCAGATAGCAAAACCCATATCGGTAGATTCTGTAAAAAAAATACTTTATGCAAATATTGCAAGATATTTGTATTGCTCAGACCTCAATATATTGTTACAATTGCCAGATTGACATGTCTTACTCAAACGGAAGGCCAGCTGTAGAAAAAGAATTTGTCATTAAGTTCTTTGATGGAATTCAAGAACAGCGGTTGGATGATTTTTATACAACAAATACAAATGGACAAATGACAAAGACGTTTGCTACCACATCGACATCTGAGAGAGTTCTTAAATTTCAGGTAGAATACGCGCGGTTATTCTTAAGAAAAATATTTATTCAATTACATTTATTAATTCATTTTTAAATATTTGCGACATAATGCGCATGGATTTGCTTTGAAATGCCTTTGTGCTTTCGTTTATTTAACATGTAATTAAAAATGAGTTTACGGTTTTTTATATCACTAATGATATGAGGTTTGAATTTTGAATCACCACCCACATGTATTATATTTTTCTAGTGTTTAATTGTGCATATACATCGTATGATTGAGCAAAGTGCAATGCTATTGCGTCTTAAGAAGTAGTTCTATTAATTGAAGATAAGATGTTAAGAATCGTTTCCTGTAATGCATTAAAACTTAAGCATTTTACTACAGATCTTTGCTAAGGACTACCCTGACGACATTGTGAACCATACGGTGAATCCATATAAGGGAGCGAATCAAATTGGAGTTGAGGAAATAGAGAGGGTACTACTTCTTCTGGTCTTTAAATGCTACAGCCTTGGTGTGATGAAATTAAAAATGATGTTTTGTTATATGTTTTTGGCCTGAATATGATTCTTAAATGGGCATACATATCTTCTTTCGACATCTTCGTCTGTTTGGAAACTAAAAATATTCGTTTTAAGATGTTGATGCATTGGTAAGTAGCAGTGAACATCCGTCCAAATCAAATAGATTATATCCAGTGCAACCGATTGTTGTAAAGTTTGCTAGCAATAGGCGGGTACGCTGCATTTGATTATACATTATTTTTATTTACAGTTATTTACGTTATCAAATCGTACAAAAACAATGACATCACTTCCAGTTACGGAAGCGGGTTTGTTTACAAAAAAAAAATTCTTCTACGGAATATCACTTCTTCTCATTTAAATAAGTAGTAGAATAAAAACATATGCCTTAGTGCTTGAATGGCATCACAAGGTATTACTTTATCATGTATTGCGCACGTGACAAACGAAGTCGTGATGATTCACCTAATTATAACCTGTGATGCAAATCAAGTGGTGTCCCATATTCATTCAATGGTGCAACCCGTTATCATTGGATGATCCGGGTTTTTGTTTTTTGTTTTTTATGTTTAATGATTTTATTGTGGAATGTTGCAAACAAAGATTCTCCAGTACATTGGATGATCCTATCGTTTTGATAAACGGCTGCAATTGGATGCAAGCGTCCGTCCGAGGAGCTAGTCTTCTGAAAAAGTCGGTAGCGATGACGGAGCCACTTAGTCATCGTGACGTCTCTTTTCACACTATTATTTAACCAATTAGTGAACGTCGCGCAAATGCCCTGCGCTCCTGTTATCCCCTTGTTTCAATGTATTTTGCCAACTGTGTTTTGTTCTTTTTTAGGAAGGCATTGAATACTTCAGGGCGAATACAAATATCAAAGGAGCAACATCGAGCGGCATCCTGATGATGGTAATGATTCCACTGTTAAACTACTCTTATGCATATTGAACTCGGAAATTGCAAACACTTCATCTTAAAGGGAAACACAAGTGAATGTCACCTTTGGTAGCATAACTGTTATAGTAGTCGGTATGGTTGCGGGCAAGAATCGATCAGAAACCGTTATTTAAACACTGGGCTGAAAGAGTAGATTGAGAACTTATTATATACCATAACATTATTGGTTTAGTTGCTGTTTTACAGGTTGTGGCCCGTGGTCAGATTGTGTATTCTTTATACAAGAAGGACACATTCGAAATTAACGAAAAAATGGAAAAAGATATTCCCAAAACGATTTCCCCAGAGGGAAGGCTTCTCGCATTATATGTGGATAAAGTTTCAGGCGAAATTGTGGCGGATTCAACCGAGTTCAGTGTCGACCCTCAGTGCAAGAGCACTCAAGTATGGTTATAACATTTACATGTAATACATACATAAATATGTGTATAATATTGGACTGTTTATTCCTACAATGTATACCGTGTTGGTAAGAATTGTATGGTTTATTAAATCAGCAGTCACACCTTTATAAACATTAAACAAGTGCCAAGACATAAGTTAAAATCCAGCATAAATTAACACACTGATTGATTTAAAAGCCAACAAATTTTCGCATTTTAAATATAGCTGACAGTGGAACCAGAGCGAACGGAAATATACCCGGGCAACCCTCAAGATGTTACTGTGACTGGGCCGAGTGATGCTTGGGTCGGGTTCAACGTCATGGACAAAGCACTGCTACTACTGAATGATAAAAATATTCTTCAGCACGATACCGTATGAAGTTAATAATATCAATAGTTTTCATTTTGTATTCATTTTATTGTTCAATTGCCTTTAACGTATAACTTTCAAAAAAAAAAAACTATTATGTATTCAAATTTAGAGGCGACAACATTTCAATTCATTTACATCCAACATACACCAGTTTCAATAACAAGCTTAAAGCGTAAATTTTGGGACGCTGATGTATCCATGGCAGGTGTTTCGGGCGCTGAAAGAGCACGACCTAGGCTGCGGGGCTGGAGGTGGTGTCACTAGCGAGGAAGTATTTAAAGTATGTATTAATAACGTATATACAATATACCAAAGTTAAGGGGTTTGTTTGTAGGTCGAACATGACCTATATTTTATAGTGGTTAACTGGTGTACCAAAATATTTTAAAACAATTATACTTGCCATAAGATATCATCCGGACACTCAATTTTTGGCAGGTTCTTAATTGAATAAGGGCCATAACTTCCCCACAAATGTGTACATAAATTCAAATATGATCAAGCAAGTCCAAGCTTGACAAGTCATGGTGTTATTTTTTTTAATTCGCCAATCCATCCATAAGCTATTATCTGAAACTGTAGTTTTGTTAAAGTCTAAATTCCATTTAAAACAGTGGTTTTTAACCAAATACGAACTTACCCTGTAAGTTATGGTTTAAAACTTGTGGAATAAAAAACATTTAAATACGTCAAGCCTTTTAATGAGGTATTGTTCGGACACCGTGTTAATGGCCTTTTCTCCGTAGTTTGTAACCAACTTCAAACTTTTTACTTTGTGGTGTCCAACATGTGTACTAAAATTATTTAAATATCTCGACTCCATCATCATGAGCTACCATCCAGACAAAAACAACCGACCGACATACCAACCGACAAGCTTACTCCTATATACCCTCCCCCAACTGTAGGGGTATAAACTCTTGTCTGGATTAATTGCCAGTACCGGTAATATAGAACAAAGGTTACTCAAAAAGACTTCCTTGAAAGACCCAATATCTAATTTTGTTTTTTTTAGTAATAAAATCTTTTTTCCAGTTTATATGTTGCAATATGGCAATATATGAGGCAATCACTTAACGTCAATTGGAAATATTGACCGCAATCGAACGGAGTAACACTTATGTAGATACCTTTGTTAAAAAACGAGTTTCTTTGACAGAATGCAGGGTTAACAATCGTTACAAATGCAAACGTGGATGATACTTCCATTCAGCGAAAGAGCGACACATGTAGAAGTGAAAATACTCGGAAAAAGAGGAGCATGAACGGTTAAGTGTTCTCAGACTTTAACTCTATTGCGTTGTTTATATGTTCTACATTTAACAATACTTACATAAGGGTAAAACAAATATCAGTAGTGATCTGGTTAGAAAATGTTTCTCATATGATGTATTTCAATATTTATAAATAAAACTCTATCATTAAAAGCATTATCAGGATTGACAGATAAGTTTTCTTTTACAGACTGCCCACCTGGCGTTGAAGAAATTTGTTGTACCAATATTTATAAATAAAACTCTATCATTAAAAGCATTATCAGGATTGACAGATAAGTTTTCTTTTACAGACTGCCTACCAGGGGTTGAAGAAAATTGTTGTACCATTGGTGTTGATTACGCTAACATAAAATTGGATGAACACTATGACTTGAAACACCATTTTGATCCTGATGTTCTTCCACCTAAAACACACTTAGTATGCATGTCCATGGTGAGATCAGTGGTTGGACACTTTACGCGGGGTTGTCTTCTTGCAATGTACAAAAGTTGTATTCGCACTATGAACGAAGACATTTTAGGTGAGTGGAAACATATGTTTGTAAAACTAAAGGGACTCGTCCACCTTTTATGAGGGCAAACGTAGTTTTTGATTTCATGTAAATGTAAACAAAACACTTGTTTCAATGATGAAACTGTTCGATTTAGAGCTCGATTGTTCATAACATTGTAAAAAAATGCTCTATTTTGTCGTAAAAGCGTTAATAACGCTTTTTGAAATTTAACAATTGTAGGCTTGGATTTACAAAAATCGCTTTAATAAGGTATATTATGATACTTTGGGATTATAATCTTTATCATACATAAATGAAAAAGTTCACATATGGAATAAGTAACGCATGTATAACATGATTAATTGTTTAACATATACGTTCATTTTTCTGTATTTTAAACTAAATTTGTTTAATTTCTTTGCAGATAATGATGAACTTGAGGGCCGATCTATTTTGGACGACGACGGTTTGTACGCGAATGACTTTGCAAAGCTGGTAGAAATGGGATTCACGATGAAGAAACGGACAAATTTTGAGACGTCGTTTTTTTTTGAAGAACATCAGCTGCAGTTTGTATTTATTCAACAATTTACATTTAACATTTAATATTAAGAACCAAAAGACGAGAAATGTTTTTGTTAATATCAACATAAAGTCATTATAATAAGTTTACATTAGCACTCACCACGGCGGTTTTCATAACAAGCATCTGCTCTTTCATGAGAAGTATATAACACGTCATAATTAGTCAACAATGAAGGGTAAGGCGTAAAGAAAGTTTGGTTCAGATTTCATGGAATACCGCTTTTTGAAATGACCCTTAACCTTTTTTATTGCCTTCAGAAATTTCTTTAATCATTTGTTTGATTTATTTCTTTTAAAAGTTATAATAAAGAGTTTTTGATTTTTAACAATACTATTGATTCTAATACTGATTGTAAAGGTGTTCTAAAGCACATATTTTATAGTTTTTTGTAATTGAAAAATTCTCAAGTAACAATTTGCCTGATATAAAGAAAGCCGAGCTACCGACCCTAATGTGTTGAGGCATGAAATCTGATTTTAATTTACGCCTTAACATATTTGTTGCAATGCGTCAGAACACCAATATCGCAGAATATAATTTGTTTGTTGCCAACTTCATCTTCAGATTGATACAGTTAACCTTAAATTCACCAATTGGGAAATAAGACTCTTTGTATTATTGAATAGAACAAAGAAGGATCGTTTGCACCTGACATCCAAAATGGGACTCGCAAATAAAACATCTTAAATCATAAACACGATATGTGTTTACTTTATCATAAATGACCACAATATGTACGTTTCGAGACTTTTCAAATATAAATAATACAGATTTTGTTCCCAAAGCATGGTTCGCTTCGTCATATTGTGACTGTCATCTGCTATGTTAGTTCTCACATACATCTTTTTTGTACATCTTTTACTAAACTCCTGTCTAAACAAAGTAATCGTTCATTCTTAGGATGCTTTACCAGATCGTTACGTAGTCTTAATTACCAGAACGTCACTTACCATCATCTAACCTAACATACGAATTAACACTCTTTGAACGCTTTTTTCTACATAATTATATGAAACAAAACTAACTGTTCTGTGGCTTTCGTTATAAATAAATTAAAGCAGTCGTTGTTGTTTATTTAAAACAACCTGTACTAAACTGATGTGTCATAACTCGTTTGCTGTTTAGAGTTACAATACCGTTTCCGTCGCATGTGCTGTCAAATTGGCTTCCCTTATATTATAAATTGCTTTAAAATATTAAAAAAAAACATTTTGCCAATTGTTCAGAACTTTGTTAAAACAATCAACGTTTTTAACGTCATCGTTGTCAAATTTCAAACCTTAACTGCACTTGAAGTTAAATGGATACGCTTGTGATCTGCAGCATCTTTAGTAAGATTTGTGACATATGTTTCAGCTGTACTTGTTTTTTTTTCAAATATAGGAGCAAATCGTAAACTAATTCACCTTTGAAAGTTAGCACTAATGCCGTAAACAACGTTGTTAATTTTAAGAAAGTTCTGAACAATCCGTGTAATGTAAAAGCAATATTCATTGATTGAACAATGATTTCAGAAATGGGGCGTTGACACTACCCGTTATGTTCAAAGATTCTATCACGGAATGGAGTATACAGGCTATAAGTATGTACATTCTATTATTTATTTATTTGTAATAACGTGCTGCATTTTGGCGTTTTGTGGCTCCTGTAATCATCTGATGAGCTTCTTGTACAGTGTAGCTACTGGGTTTGTCCCTGTAATTTTCATGATATTTAAGGATTGATTGCAATTTTATTGCGTTTATGCTGTATGTACTCAGTAGGCCAGCGCTTCTTGGTCATTTGCTCGTTTCCCGTACTGTGTTCATACAGCATAAACGCGAGAAAAAAGGCGATCAATACTTATATATCAACATTTTAAAAAAATAAAATCATTATGGTTTAAAATTAGCAGTATCTTCTGCAATTGAGTATTTATTCTTAAAGAAATGTAACCGAGAACATACTTTTATAAAAAAAGAATAGCTGATTTTTGTATCGTCGTATAAATATATATATAATTATATATTAGTTAAATGACGTCGCGCTAATCCGATTGGAGCGCAGTAAATAAAAAAAAATGCCGTCATAACTACTTTCGTGTAATTAAGGAATGAATTGCGGGCTCGATGTCAAAATCGGGGTATGAACGCAATTGGGCTGGTCCAAGTGTATGGATTCCACACACTTAGACCAGCCCAATTGCGTTCATACCCCGATAATGGCATCAACGCCGCAATTCATTCCTTAAATAATACTTCATTTCATTTAAGAAAAAAAATTCAGTAATCCTCTCTTACCCATTCTGTAAATAGAACGACCCAACTGTAACCGGAAACATTTTATCAAATGACGTCACCATAACGCGGGAAAAGATCAACCACCTGAAATCACTTTTAAACTTAAAATTGAAATTTATTTTTGGCAACAAAGCATTTTACCTATCATAAATTAACACTTTCTAAAATGTTGATTTATATTTTATCGGATCTGCTGACAAAATACTAACAATAACAGGATCAACAATTTCCATGTATATTGTTATGCGATGAATTGCGATCCGAACATATCCGAGGATGCTGCGTTCATCGGATGATAACCGCAATTGCCGAAACGCAGTTCATTTAAGGAATAGACGTTGAGGTGTTAATATTAAAATATGAACGTCAAGTGTTATCTATAAAAATAACTAGGCGAATGTAAATATTATTGAATAACATATACACGTGGTATAGTCATATGATTAATTCACTGTATCACAAGTTGGATTAAGAATTTAATTTGAGTGGTGAGAATTCAAATAATTAGAATTAATTGGTTAATTTTTGTTCTTCCTTTTTTAAACTACATGATTCAACACGCAATTGAACTTTTCTTTAGGTATAACGGAAAACGAAGGCGCCTGCATTGCCGAACCAAAGACCGTAAAGACATTTAAGGATTTTTTCATACAGCTTGATCTTCCTTACAAAGCAACACGATTGGAACATATCAAAATAAAAGCAACTATTTTTAACTACGCGTCAAAAACCTTGCAGGTAAAATTTAATTTTTACTGATATTTTTTATAATATTCGTGTCACTATGTTGTGAAGTGGTCTGTACAAACAAGCTCCCTTTAAAACAGTACATTTTAACTGACCTTGTTAAATATTATACTTGAATGAATATTCCCCCATACTCCATTTGTCTTACTTTTTATTTGAACATTTAAGAACCTTTGGACATATTAAATTTAATTACGGATTATTTTATCATTTTAACACTTATATTAAGTACGTTATCTTATTTTTACATCCGTTTTCCATATGTTTCAGGCAAATGTCTATTTAAAGGGGATAGATGGTTTGTGTTATGGAACATCACCGGATAAAAATTCACCACCACGTGTCGTTAAACTGGTAGGCACATTAGGATACTTTATAATCCGAGAGGTTTTCGATTGTATGGTATTGTTCGTACTGTATGAAATATAATTATAAATTCTGCAATATGCGCATTAGTATTGCTATTTTAAATAACAAATATCTTGTAATATAGACACTTGTTTGATATTTACTAGCAAGTATCTCCATTGGTTTAAAGCTGCACTCTCAGAGATATACCATTTTTACAACTTTTTTGTCTTGGAAAGAGCAATTTTTTGCGTTAATATCTGCAAACCAATGATAAAAGATTGTTGACAAAAAATCAAAACATAGATTTTCATATTTCCGCTCGAAAATTAATGTTTAATGGCTTAAACCGTTATTTTTGTCAGAAGTTTTTTATCACTGGTTTCCATGGATTTTCGCAACAATAGGCTCATTCCAAGACAAAAAAAAAAAAGTTGTCAAAACGTTCAATCTCTGAGAGTGCAGCTTAACAGTTAGTTATGAAAAATTATGGTTGAGCTGGTGTGTTATCAACTGTAACCTGTTTTCTTGTAAAAGTACAGAGGTGAAGCTATTTTTAAGATGAATCTGTATTTCTTTAAGGAATCGAACAAAGCAATGACGGTGTCATTTTCTGCGATACCTTTAAGAGCTGGTAGATATCCAATTATAGTATCTGCGTTCGTTACCGATGGAGACATACAGAAAGTGGATATCGTTGAAAAAGAGTTACAGGTTGTGGTAAGTTAAAACAAAAGCGATTTAAGAAATAACACAATTGATGAATATTTATTTTTGCATACGAAGATATTACCTTAACGATATTTACAACATACTTTTGTGTAACAGAACGAAGGAATTATGGTCAAGAAAACAATCAGTGTATGCCTAGATCCGAATGATCAGATGAAAGACTGTGAAAGATCTGAAGATGTTTCTGTGACAGGTAAAATATTTGATGTTGTACGCGCTTGCAAATCCGTTAAACCCTCGGTATTCCGATTGAAATAGTGTTACAAAGAGAAAAAACAAACTTGTTCATGAAAAACAATACAACAGTTTAGATCATGTTTTAAAATGGAGTCATTTTATTCTTGTACGGTCAGTACAACCATCGTACTAAGCATCTAAAACTCCAAACCGGGATCTTTTCGCCGTTAGGTAAAAGTAAAGTCTATCTCCTTATAATCATTATCAAATCAAATACAATTTAGTTATGATGTGTTGCTGGAATTGAATGACGTTACACACTTTCAATCAAAGATTTCATACTTATGATATAGTCTAACTTTTGATGTAGATTGTGCCCAACTAACTCTTTTAAAATGGCTTTATGAAGCTTTTTCAGTAAACGGAATGTTGAATAAATAATTATGAATTTTTTGAAAAATATTTCTTTTATTAATCATTTCCATTAAAGAACCACTTTATACTGGCGGACGATCCAGCAGACAGTACATAGTGGACTTGAGCCTTCATCCAGCCTCCTTGCCAGACACGGGGTCTGCTACAGCCTATGTAGAAAGTAAGACTTGATATAGCATTTGTTCATGTTTGTTAGGAATACACACTTATCCGAGATTCATATATACGAAACATATTAATATTTCAGAAAACAAATACCGTACCGATTATGTCCTTCTATATTTTGATATAAATGAGAATATAAGTAAGTCTGGTAGTGAGTTGGCTTTCTTTTATTTTATAGGTAACCTTATGGACAATATAGTTGACACCGTTATAAATGGGATTGACAAGCTATTTAACCAGCCGCACGGATGTGGTGAACAGACTATGATGTACACCGCTCCTATTGTGTACGGGCTAGATTACTTGGCGCAAACTGGCCAAACGACACAGAAACATGAAGTGCAAGGAATCGAGTGGATGCGATATGGTAAGATTATTTTGGCCTCACGTTTAAAACAGGTCAGTTTCCATGTTGTTAAACTTAAAATTGCAAACGCATATGGTTTTTATTAATAAGCATAGTCGATAGTTATTGCGATTGACTCAAGAACTTTCTGCATATAATGATGTCAAAAAATCCCTCAAACATTCACTTTGTTAAAATGGCCGCGTTACGTCTGGAAATGACGATGTGTATCCTCGTAAAATCAGTACCGTTTATATTGTTTTTTTGTGCTGTGACATTTAATAATTGTTTTCGTATTAGCAATTTGATTATTGTGCTTAGATATAAAATATTTGCCTCTCATTTTGCTCAATAAAGTGAATTCTGTAACTTCTGACTTCGTTTCTCTGGAGAAGCCTTCCTTTACTTCAATAACCAAAAGTACGTAACATGTTCATACGCGCAAGCCATCCCGCATTTGAACAATTTGACAGAAAGCGGTAAATTTAAATCAAATTGACACCGAAAAATAAAAAGGAATATTTAAATATTCAGTTAGGCCACAACAAATTGATCATTTGTTCTACGGATTTTGCCAAAAAAAAGTAGGAGCGAGCGAGCGAAAAAAAAATAAAAATACTTTTTTTTAAATTTAAGGCAAATCAGAGGCGAGCGCAAGGCGAAAAATTAAAAAAAAAATAAAAAGTATATTTGTTACCAAATTTATCATACAATTATGTCAAGAAATGCTTTTTAATTGCAAACATATGTTCAGTTATTAATGAAAAGGTTTTGATTGTATCACAGTGACATGAAAATCTCTCTCAATATTTCACAAATGGCAATAAGGTCCAGTGCTTTACTATTAACTTAAATTTAAACGTGGATTATTGTAAAGACAACATTCCTCATAGTAACATACAATTATTCGAAGACCAAAAAGAAAACTATTGTATTCATTCCGTAACTTACTATTACAAAAAAAAACATTTTAGACTTGTAAGAGTTATTCATGATTTGAGCATTTCTAAATATTGGGTCAGGTCTAAATTTGAACCTCTTGAAGCACATGATTAAATTGGTGTCAACTACTAGTGACTTTGACATTTCAGAAGATTGAAAATGTAAATAACACAGAGAACATATCTAAAAAAGACACTGTGGATTAAATTGCGGGACAACATAAATGAAGCAGTATCAAACAAATCTGCAAATGTGGCACCAGTCATTATATTAGAGCAGGTGGTGGAATAAAGATATTTCCCTTTAAAGAACCCGCCTTTACCCCGAACCTATGGTTTATAGGTCCGTGCCTTGAAAAAGAATATCATGTCGGCCTCCATAGCTTCAATGCCCATAAGAGGGTGAGAGTGGTCTAGTGGTATAGGTGTCCGCCTCTCACCAAGAGGTTGTGGGTTCGATCCCCACCAGGGGTACTTTCTCATAGCTTCTCAAAAAAAGGACACAGTACTGGTTTCTGCCCAGGAAACGGACTCGAGAGTGATTCTATAAGCTATCAGCTTTCGTCACAATCGAGCTAAAAAAAATAGTATAAACCAATGCCCATAAGAAACAGGCCACTTTAATTACAGGCCATTTTATACAAATGGATCAAAGAAAACAAGTGGATAAAAACGAAGAATTGAGAAAATTAAAACAGTCATTTTACTTATAAAAGGTTTTATTTTCTGATTTTACTGATGTTTTTTATACTGTCCATGTGTATGTAATGCACTAGTCAATTTTAACCACGCCCCAAGGTCCGGGGAATAGCGGGGACTTTGATTTACAGTCCAGCCAACCCCGGGTATATCCACTGCATTCACCCGGCACTGTGGGGCCACCTGGAAGGTAAAAACTTGGCCCATTTCCCCGACTATCCCTGGTATACCCCAGGACCTGGGGGGGGGGGGAGGGGGCGTGGATTGACTGGTTCATAAATTCAATGTACAGGCTGTTTCTAAAACATTTACAAGTCCTACTATTTTTATCTGTTTATAACGATTATGATTATATGAAAACTGAGAAATGCATTTTAGAAAATTTAAAAAATAACTCACCAAAACATGTTCAATTGTGTTAAGTCGTGTGTCCGTGTATTTTAATATAAGTTTTGCACTCAAAATCCGATTTAGTTATTATTTAACACAAAATTTTGAGTACAAAACAATGAATTACTTAAAACACACATAGATAATTATTGACTTCGACGCTGTGAAACTGTTGTTGTTTACTGAAGACTGTAATCCATTGACTTTGACACTGATTATCATTTAAAACGTGTATTTTCCGTATTTTATATTACGAAAACTGAAAGTAACCCGAAAATTAATACCGGAAATAAATAACAACGGTGCGTCCTGCAAAATATTCCCGACAAAAAAGACTGTCAACAAATATCGGCTGTTTTGCGGTTACCCGGACCTGATTTTGTCCTGACACGAGGAAATTTTGCTCGCGAAGAATGTAAAGCATGGAAATACCTTCAAAAAAGGCGAAGTTGACGTTGAAGGATTAAATTCTTAGTAAAATAACTTCAGAAAATAGAGGAAATTCAGAAGTAAACAAAAGAAAATAATATGCGCGGCCAAATAGTAAGTGCGGGCGCAAAAAAAAAGTTTTTTTTTTTTTTTTTCGTTTTTCGAATTTTAGGTGCGGCAAATCCGACGAACAAATGATCAATTTGTTGTGGCCTTATATAAGAAATGGAATATAACGATAGAACGCTTTTCTGGTGATATGCATCACGTCTCGTTCGGTGAGTAAACATGTATCCGTCTCAATCTGCGGTCACCAGACGTGATACAGGTCACCAGAAAAGTGTCCTATCATAATATCCCATATTTATTGCACTGGAGTCGCACTCAAGTAGTAAAGTAAGTGTAAAGATACGCTGTTCTACACTTTCTTTAGTTTAATACGATTAAAATAAAGAAAGTATATGACGGAGTTAACGACTCAGTTACACAACCAGTGAATAACAAATTTCACTTTGGAGCGTGAACCCGTAACAAGATATTTTGGGCTTTTAACACACGTAAATATACGATGCCCGTAGACAATACATACATAAAAGTTCCAGAAGAAGCAGAGCATGCTCAACACACTGGCGACGTGGCAATATAAAACACATAACATTCCAGTGTTTTAGCATCATTTTAGCACTGATTTTGTACTTCCAACAAGACAGAGAGAGAGAGAGAGAGAGAGAGAGAGAGAGAGAGCGAGAGAGAGAGAGAGAGAGAGAGAGAGAGAGAGAGAGAGAAGTAAACAGCTTCTGTGTACGGAATTACATTTGAACTTAATATTTAATGTTTTGTTTTATTTATAATACATACATAACACATATGTTCATCTTCTAAACAAGTCAAAAACATGGCATCTTCCGTTTCAATTTTGCGTTTTTCCTTAGGTCAAAGAATTCCGGAGGCCATTCTTCAGTTTGTGCTTCCAAAATATGTATAAACATTTTTGAAAAAAAAATGCCACAGATAATGAGTTTTTGAGTATATTTTCATCAAAATGAATTTTCTGTTAATAGATTGGAAATGTTTTTGGACCATCGGAATTTTCCGTAAAGCATTTGCCTAATAGACATAGTTATAGCTAAGTGCGTAGTGCTAATTATATTGTTCCATTACCTAATTCAATAGTTTTTCGACATACGCGTTTTGTTTTATCTTTACTACGTGTACAAACATAAGAAAAAAATTCCCCTACTTTATCTTCGTGTAAGAACTATTTCATTGCACAGGTCTGGTTTGTATATGAGAAAAAATAATAATAACTGTAATTTAGTCAATTTTAAAATTTATGATTCAATGTGATCCTAGATTGAAAATAAATGTTTCAGGTATAAATCGTGAATGGAACGAATTTCGACTTCCAGACGGCTCCTATCACAAATGGGAAGGTTACGATACCAGCATTTGGTGAGTACTAAAAGTGTTGCATTTTATTTTACATATGCTATTATATAACTTTGCAGGTTCCATTATCATTATAAAATAAAAAAGTACCTACTTTGAAGTTAATTAAAAAGATATTAACAATAACACCCATGTAACAAAATCGTAGGCTAACAGCGTTTGTTGCCAAAGTGTTCTGCCAGGCAAACCAGGTTGTCGACGGCATCGTTGATGAAAACGGGCTCGTTGAGACATTGAAATATTTGGCATCCAAATCTTCCGCCGGAACATATAAGGAAATTGAACACGTCCGTATGTCAAACATTCAGGTAAAATGGAATGAAAATTTATAACGCGTTCACTCAAATCGAATTAATTGTGATCCTATGAAAGCACAAATCTGAATTAAAATTATGTCCACCATGGCACATGCAATACCAATCCATTTCTATTCCGTTAATTTTATTGAATCATATATCTATGAGATGATGAATACACATAGTGTCTAAGATCTGTTTCTTTATAAATACTATAGTGATTGAAAAATAAGGCAACACGTCACGTTTCGTCACGGTCAGTGCTTTTTCCTCTTCTTTTCAAAGTGTTCCATTTTAGGGAATATTTGGCAAGGACAATAAAGGCACCAACCCTGTATTGTCAGCGTTTGTGTTGATAACTCTTCAAGAATGTTCTCTCCGGGAAAATGTAGGTATACTTTTATTGTGTAATAACACATGAGAAAAAAAATATAAAAGCACTAGTTTAAGCGTTGTCTAATTTTCACATCAAACATTCCACTGTATGCCATTAAATACTTTGCTTAAGTTATGTAAACATCCTACGTAGGACGCTAGATATCGACCTTTTTTAACACTATCAATCGCATCTATTTTGCAAATTGTTCGCGATATGTTTAAAACATAAGCTTTGCATGACGGTCAGCAGAGTACGGACTCAAAACATATCACGAGTCAGTTTGGAAAAAGACCCCATCTGTTTACATTTTCTTTAGTGGTGCTGTTGAAACTAAAATGACAAACCGAGTATTCATTGACCGTTCCTAGGAGTTAATCAGCATTACTCGCTAAGCCGTAAACAAAGCATGTATGGTTCTGGTGCCCCAACCGACCAATTTATTTTTAATAAGCGAACGACATAATATCCGTAGAATACGTCTTACGATTTAACTTAGGTGTTTCTTTAAATGCTTTCAGTTTCTAAAACGTCGATCAACATTGTTTAAAAGCGAGTAAAATTCAATAGAACTGTCATTGCCTGGAACGCCTTCGATGACATGTTGTGTAACATAACACAAACAGTTGTCCTCTTGACCGTAACATGCGATAATCGTTTTGAAAGATGGTGCATTATTCAATTTTCGCCCCGCGCTGCCAATTAGTGACGTAATGATCAGCGTTAGATATTAATATTTGAAAGTAAAAATAGTCTATAATAAAATGTCGCATGGTTATAAGACCATGAGAAATTGGTATATTTTTTACTATTGCGCGTTAATGATTTTTTTTCTTTAAATACAAGTTTTGAATTTTCATTCTATGACTGTATTATGGATTTCTAAAAGAATATTTGCTTCATTGGCGCTGATTATGAAGATATTGAAGCTTTTCACCAGACATTGTTTAGAATATTCGTGTGCATCTTATGGTACGTTATGACTAAATGCTCAGTACGGGATGTGGTCCGAAAAGCATTCTCTATCTCTAACATTGAGAATGATACTTAAGATTGATATTTTTAATTCTGGGAGATGCACTGAATTTGTCGTTGTTTTACTTTGAATTCAGTCCAATACTTGCACTAAGAGAGAAAAATTATCATTAATAACTAAGAGATTGAATAATTTCGCTAGACCAAAACTTGGATGTTTTCCGGCCTGATGTAACATGGATTCCTTGAACATTATCGGTGCTAAACAAGAAAGTTAGTAAACTTCCTTAGGAGAAACGCGACATCCCGTTTTATTGTTTAAATCCATTGGGCTTGATCTGAATTTGTTGTCATGTACGTGAAACGCTAGAATATATATAAATAAGTGTTGCCTGTATGCATTGAAATGTATAAGGAAATTAGTTAGAAAGGTATAACCTAAAACTACACCGCAGCGGGGAAACATGGGGCACACGAGTATGATGTATTAAAATCGATGGTGGGAAGGGTAACACCAGCATAATGAATGTAAAGAATGACGAAGGGAGAACAAAAAAACATATATAACACATATATAAACGACACTACTGTGTAGAAGGTTATTATATATATAACCCAACTCTGGGCTTGCCTCTGGATTTTTCCATTGTGTAATCTAAATTATGATTGCAATATTGTATTTCTCAGGATCAGGAGGCAGCGGTTATCGACATAATGAACTATCTTGAAATTATGCCGCAGCAAATCTACACAAGTAATCCATATCTGTTAGCAATTACGACATATGCACTGGCACTATCTAACAGCGGCTTGGCGAACTCGTTCAAAGAATTGTTGTATTCAAAAGCCCACCAAACCCAAGGTTTGAGTTTGAAAATACACTCACACATGATGAAAATGTTTCTAAATATGTTGCATGTTTCTTGTAGATATGTAACATTTGACTTAAAACCCAATATATAACTTATTATTCATCGGTAACAAAAGTTCTTTATTTAATGTCCATTTAATTGAAACAACTGATGCAATGTATGTAAATAATGTATTCATAATTCATGCTTTAAAACAGATTTTCTAGTTATGCTCATGTGCCTTCAAGGGACATAATACAAATTATTCTTAAATTAAGAATTTTTTTTAGAAATTATAAATTATTTGGATTAATTACAATCCATTTATGTATTTGACAACACAGAGCATATGTACTGGTCACACGGAACAGGACAGGGTAACGCAGAGAGTGTCGAGACGACGGCATATGCTTTGCTAGCAGCCATGCAGTTCGACGACTTCCGAACGAGTGCAAAAATTGTCACCTGGTTAGCACTTCAGAGAGACGCTATCGGTGCATTTCACACAACACAGGTTAGTTCTTTGTTCTTCCTCTTTCACATACGTTATTCTGTTGTCTTCCTACTATACATGTAAATAATATGATTTTTCGGTAACAAATGGCACCATTCTTTCGTACTCGCAGGCCATAAAGACAGCTATGCTTTAAAAATCAAATATCTTAATATTGGACATATATTAATTATGCTGGACAGACATGTTTTATAAAATTGGTCTAAAACGTTCACGTTATCTATTCAATTTGGAACTCAGTGTTTTTATACATGTGTGAACGAATTTTGTGTATTCAAATTGATAGTTCGTTTTTCTAGGACACTGTTGTTGCGCTTCAAGCATTATCGAAGTACAGCGCTCGTACCTTCAACCCGGAAACCAATATCGAGATATCTATGTCTAAGATCAATGCAAAACCAAGTTGGACAAAATCTATCTCAATCAACAAAGACAACGCTTTGCAAATGAAAATCATCCAAGAGGTATGACTGAAAATAAATTAATAATTATTTAACACAATAGTTGGATACAAATATAGATTGTTGAAGGATACATTCCACTGAACCTTTATGATTCATAAAGCTTTATTCATGACTTTTTAAAGTAATACACGGATGTTAAACCAATTATTTAGATACGATATTAGTTCAGTCAAACACCTACAAAAAATATACTACCCGTAAATAACAGTAGGTTCACAATAGCTGTTCTGTACCATTGAAGAAATAGTGTCAACTTTCTCCTATAACTCCCTCTATTTGTGGCGATATAGTGATATTTGTACCGTTGGATTTATCTCCGCGATACCTTCCTAAGTTGTAATTATCTTTTGTTTATCGAAAGTGAATATTTTTTTAACATGAACTTCCCAAACACGGTAACTAACCAACTTCAACTGGAATCTAAAACTTAACTCGATTTTCTTAAAATATCAAAACACGTGACGTTATTGCGGGAACAAGGCGTGATTTTACTTATGTTATGCAAGACTTGTAAACACTCATCTTCATTAATAATTATTATTATCAATTTCATTTCAGATTTGTACATGAGTTTGACAATTTTAATATTATTTAGTTTTCTTAAAAACAAATGGCAATTATATACGAATTTTTGTCACTAACCATTTGCGATCTATTTTCATTACTGGAAGATGCATAAAGACAGATATGTTTTATATTTTGATTACCTGTTTAAGATCCCTGTATCAAGGGGCCAAAATACGTTTCGTATAACAGCGACGGGATCGGGTACTGGAAGAATGAAGATTGAGTTACGGTGGAACCGACCGCCGAACGACGGGGAAATATGTCCATTTGAAATAAGCCATATCGAAGTGGGAGAAGTAAATCCAGTATTTGCTGGCAATGATAATAAAGGGTTCAATATAACGGACGGGTTTGTATTCGGTTATACTGTTTTATGTAAATGTATTAGATTCTAATACAAACTAGTTTATTTGCAGCGTTGTTTTACCAGGACCGATGTATATGTTATATACATGTTTTTACATGTATTTATTTTAAAAACGATTAATCTTTTATCTTTTATTTCATAACGTTTGCGTTTAACTCAACTAATCAGTTTCGAAGTCGTGCATTATTTTTTCTAAACATTCAAAATACCGAAAACAAATATTGTCTAACGCTATTCTAGAAATATTAATAATTTTTATTTATTAAGTTATTGTAAAGAATAAAGAACAACAACACAAAAGCGTACTACATGTATCCTTCAATAAACGTTTAGGTATTTTGAAAAAAAAAATATTACAAACGAAGAATTAACAAAATTTAGTTTAAAAGCAAGTGCTATACGATTGAAAATAATTCCAGGTGCAAAAATGCTTTACACAGGCTGAACCTAAATATCCTTTTGCTTGGTGGTGAATGCTTTTAACATACGAAATATATTGGTCATTATTTCCTTACCGTTTCAAGTAAAATAAATCATGAAGAAGCCACGAGACTGTTGAGTGGATCATCTGGAACATCATGACACTTAAACACATTGTCGGTGGACTTTGTTGTTGGAATACAAACCGAATTTCAACAAATTCTGATAACAATTTCCATCATGACTATATAGGTTTCCTTGCAAACTATTGCACCATTAAAATTACATGAGAAATAAAATGTTTAAAATAAATAATTAGTGACATTATCTACAACTATGTATGCTGGAAGGCTCTTAAACAGTGTATAAATACATAGCATCCATTTTGCATTTTGAGATACATGTTGTCATCAGATGTAGGCATTAAGATTATCCTTGAGCAATGCGCATGTGTCAGAGATGGTGTTTTACTCGTATAGCTGTAAAGCACTAAGTTGAGTGTAATTACATAATTATACGTTAACTGATGCTTTCTTTCTTTTGTAACTTCTAGGATTCTTCTTTTTTCTTAAAAAACGTGTAATTTCTATTCATTTCATGTACGGCTTTTTTCGTTCTCTTTGTGGTCTGAAATCGATGACCTACTTGATATAATTGTGACATACACAAATGCGTATCGATACAGGGAATGTGATATTTGTGGTCATTGTCCAAATGACCCTAGCAAGGACAATGCAATGGATATATCTGCCGACGTTGACCAAGTTATCGAATTAGGAAGGCGAAAGCGACAGGCTGCAGTGGGAGAAGTTCAACGACAAAAATGTATCCGTTTCACTGTTAGGTAACGGCTGCAATGTTATTTTTATCTAGATTCAACAGAGTCAATGTAAGTTGACTTCCCTCCTTGGTCATAACTTTTGTTTGCACTATATATATATATATATCAGATACCAAAATACCATAATAAAACCAATCTTTTTAACTTTTGACATATCCTAAGTGCGGAAGAAATGGCCCGATGCATTGCTTGGACACCAACAGTTAATATGAGTCAACCGAGTAGGGCGAGCTTTCAGCGGAATATATTTTTTTCTTTACCAGCTCCAAAGACGATCAATACAATGCTATGATGTCTATTGTGAAGATTGACTTGGAGACAGGGGTAAAAGCTGTGGAATACGATCTTAAACAGGTGAGCATTTTGGTTGATGAAAGCGAAAACTTTTTAAGCGAGGATTAAAAAATAAGAATATTTTATCTGTTCGCGTTTCCCCTCGATTTAATATTTTAACATTACATATCGTACCTTTGCAATGATATTTATTCTGTATTTCGTGTATTCAGTAAACACTGCATTGTATTGCATTGTTAATGTTTTTCTTCGACAGACTTGAAATTAACGTCCATTTCGACATTAAACAGTCTGGAGAAAGAGTGAATCTTCTTGTTTTTTGTTCATAAATGCGGTAACGTCTTTCCAATGAATTGTTAGCACTAATGTTATAATTCGTCTGATTGTTGCTGAATGTGAATAATATTGTTTGATTTCATTTTCGCGGCCAAAAGATAAAGGGTAAAGATACGTATATTACACCTTTAATTTCCACCGCGATATGGTGTGGGTACATTTGGGTATCATTCCCAAGCATTTTATTTTATTATGTAACTACTGTGTTTCCAAACCTATCTAAATACTATTTTTGTTTCTAAATATGTGTTAATTCTATTAATGTTTCCGAACTTATGTAAACACTTTTAGTGTTTCCAAACCTATGCAAATACTGTTGTGTTACTTGCTGATGTGTTCATTATTTTCATATTTAAACGAGGGGTTTATTTTATTTTACTTGTGATATTTGATTTATGACATTGACTGCCTATTTTTGCATTTTCAGTTGGAAAAATCACGAATTATTGATAGATATGAGATGCCAAAAGATGGGTCCAGCTTCATCATCTTGTACATAAATGAGGTATACGTGTATCTTCTATTTGATTAAATCAGTGCATTTTAGGTTTCTGGAAGTAATAAAGCATAGCTGCTTGTTTCAGTGCGATATCGTTATATATTTTACCGAGTGGGCACCAAAAGCTATATTTTACGAGTGGCCTAACTTAGCATAATAAGAGGAGTATGAATGTTAAATTCAGTGTCATTTCATTCCAATACAAACGTTAGAAATTAGCAGCTGTAGTGAGCATCTAACCAACAAGTTTGAGTTAAAACCAAGGAGCCCTGCAAACAGAGCTTATTTGTCGAATTGCAGACTGTAACGCTTAAACCATATCCGGGATTCTTTCATACATTATAAAAAAATATATAAGCGATTTACTAAGTTCGGTAGCTCTTCCTTAAGGATCTAACCAAACCTATACCTTATGCAAATCAATTTATATGAGAGAGCAATCTTGAGCGTTTTTTGTAATTATTTAATGAGACCATTCTCACCACCACCCATCCCCCACCCACCCTCAAAAAAGAAAGAGGAAAAACAAGCACTGTTTATGTTTTATTTATAGAATAATACAGGGCTGACCATGAATTTTGGTTGATCATTGCGCTAGTGGGAGGACAATTGAATCAAAATCCATGGTCAAACATGTCCTGTCCTGTATAATACATATGTGTTGTCATTTGTAAATGATTTGAACCGGTTTTGAAAAATCAATTGTACAAACAACATAGGATTTGACTAGCAAGAATCTGAAGAAAAAATATGAGTCATAACAAATTGACTTTGAATGTCATTGCTATTCAAAAACGAGTAATTGGAAACAAATCTTCTCTTCACGTGTTTTTGGACTTAGAGGGCAATATTTTCATTCTTTTGTTTTACATCGGTTGACGTTAATTTCAATATGTGAGCACAGCTAGGTTCGATCAAGCCGAGAAGCAGATTTTTATTAGAATCTGGGTTTGAATGACTCGAGCAATGACTGGTATTATTATTATTATTATTATTATTTATCAGCAAGAAAAGCAAAACAAAACGTTTTAACAAAACGATTTCCGGTAGTTCTCGATACTGTCACACGAAATGTGTAATTTACGGTAAAACTATTTTCGCTTTCCTTGCACCGATTGTTCCGTATACATCCATTAAAACTTTAATGTGTATAAATGTTTTTGACTACCAGGTATTCGTTGGTAATTTTTATTTTCATGAAAATGACGTCACGGTGTACGTGCTTGTTTTCGTCGGGCAATTATACCATAATATTGATCACGTGCTTGATTATCTCACGAGTAGAAACGATAATCATTTTAGCGGAAACGGATTTCTATAGTATAATATTACAATGTTTAGTAGCATGTGTATTATTTAAACATAATATGTATTATGCAGCTACAACAGCATGGTATTTCCGGAAGTCATGGCGTTTTTTTTTAAATAAAAGTGCATAATATATCCCACTTTATTTAGATTACGAGAGAGCCAATAGCGTTCATTTTCCGACTTGACGACGAGTTTGATGGCCAGGAGCACTCGAGACAGCCTGCCAGTGTTACTGTTTACGACTACTACCAGCCAGGTATTTTAGTGATTTTATTTCTTGCTTAAATATATCATTTACTTTAATGTTAAAAAAGAGTTACTTTAAAAGCATCAGTAGATAAAATTCAAAAGAAATCAATAGTAACAAGAGGTTTAACTAAAACTGTGTGTGTATGTCTTTAATTCAGAAAAAACATGCCTTGTTACGTACGGGATTGGATCTAACAATGGACAGATAGTGAACGTGCAATGCAACGATGGTTCAGACGAGTGCAAATGTGTCCAACAAAGTAAGATATGTATCAATTGATAATGATTGTAACATATGTGTAAATATATGACACTGTTTGTAATTCAATCATACCATTGAAAAGTAAATGAATTTATTTCGTAAATAAAAAAGAGTGCATGGACGATTAAAAGGATTCTGACAATCAACATCCGCCAAGTGACAAGACGTATGTTAACTGCTTCTGGTGTTATGTTAACTGGCTTTATTATAATAAAATAACAGGTTAAAAAAGAATAATGTATTTGTTTAAAGATGTTTACGAGTTAAGATTTTAATCGACTCCTGTATAGTTCTAAAAAGTTATTTCTTCGCGAATGGATAGTTCTAGAATCATCAATGGCATTTAAGTGATTCTAGTTTAAACGTATTCATTCTGTTCAATATATGCACAAAATATAAAGTGTATAAATGTTCATGAATGGATTAGGAGATAAGCATTTTGAATGCCTTGATAAGGTCCTTTAAATGTTAGAGTAAATTTGTCCTATATTGCAATGGAATTCAGTAATATAGCTGATAAGGGTATGGATTTTGTCGCACACTTACAAGAGCATATTAAGTAAATAAAATGTGGTGAAACATAAGTTATAGTTGCCCCGCAGATGCATAGTGTTTCGGATAGATTACATCGATGGAGTTCAAACTGCAGAGTACTACATCCAAGTCGAAGGCGTGTGTGATATACCTACATTCTCTTAGTGCCTAACTTATAAGGATGTGCTGACCATGGTATCGTTCTGCTTTGAAGTTGTGTTTTAAATGCTTGAGGTGTGTGCGCTGATCAGCTGATCATGCATTGAGAGGAAGTGCGCTCCAGTCCCAGATTGGGAGGGGAAAAAGGAGGAAATGTAGGTTCCAGTTCGAGTGTGTATTGTTGGAACGTCGTTGGCAGAGAGAAATAAGTAGCCTTGGTTGTGGTGAGCAGACATGCGGTTGGAAAAATATGATGGGATAAGATTGTTTTTCATCTTGAAGAAAAAGAGCCCAGGTCCGCGTCTTCTTTCAGCCTTAGATATCCAGTTAAATTCCTTATACGTGTAGCCTCGTTTTGAACGGATGCGATGTCATTCTTGAGTGCATTAGAACAATTAACCCATACCACATCACTGTTTTCAAAAAGCGGCCTGATGAAGATATTGACATCGTTCGAGGCTTTGTCGAGATCAGTGGTATTTTAGAAGTCTTAATTCGCTGCCAAGCTTTGTTTACTGTAGACGATATGTGTGATGTCCATTTGGCGTCGTCCAATTATGGAGTCCAAGTTTTGGGATGCTTGTTTTGTTTACGTGAAAACAACATCGACTCTACTCTAGCAGAATTGAAAGATACCAACCAGGACTAAGACAATGCTAGATGTTTGGACAATGCATTAAGAACGGAATGGGCTTCGATGGGATCGTCAACGATAACGTACAAACTGGTGTCATCACCAAATAGACGAATATTGGCTAAAATGTCTGCGATAATGTTGTTTATGTAGACAAGAAAAATGAGAGGGCAAAGAAAGGAACCTTGTTGTTCGCCGGCGTTAAAAGATTACCAAGTTGTAAAAATGTTTGAAATAACAACTTGTTGTTTGCGGTCCGACAGATAAGAAGAAACCTAAAGAGGTGGAGAACCTTCTTTTTGTTCGTAGAGAAGACCACAAGGCCATAACCTGTCGAAGGTTGTGGGTACATCGCAAAAGACTACGCGTACCCCGTTTGGTCGAATATTTAATTAAATTTTAGTTGCTCTCTGATGCAGCTGATTTAAATGTCATATCTGTCTGAAATACATCGTAAGCACTTCTGCAAAGGTTGCCGTCCTTACGAAGAAACCTCCAGTCGGAGGACCGGAGATAAGTTCGGAAAAATCACCTTTCTTATATATCCGGCTGTGTCTGTTGCCACATGTTAAAGGTCTTGGATCTATCAATTCTAATAGTGCTAAGTCATGTCGTACGGCAATTGCCACCTGCACAATGTCAAACTCATTACAGCGATTTTTTTTCTCTTTGCCGTAACAATGAGATCATGATACAAAACATGCGACGCCATTTAAATCGGTTTTCTTTTCTTTTATTTGTAATATTTTTTTTTACTTTTATAACAACGTTACTTAATGGAACATCAATACAATATTGCATAAAAACGTGTAAACATAAACAAACTTATATAGCTCAAATCTAACCGTATTCATACCTGGTGACAGAGACCTTATATGGAGCAATAACTAGGAGATTGATTGGTGATTTATGTTGCATTTTATCAATCAGTACGCAAATACCAGGTATCAACATTGTATGTGGTCACATAACTAGCTCAATATTTGGGTCGTTTTCCTTAAAAATGTGTGACAATAGCTTTTTTCTATTTTAACTGATTACAATTATTTTTAATTCGGCTGTGGATTTAAAAGGCTATAAATCAATAAAAGTGCATCGACGTATTCTTGAAAGTTAATACAAACTTTGTATTTGGTTATTACAGGAGAACTTTTATCTTTCATTGAAAATGTTATAATTGAGGAGCATCTATTTCACAGGCTGTTCAAACGCTGTTGAAGAGGAAATAATGGAAGCGTACGCAGCATATGTTCGGTCGATAAAAAGTAAAAAGCCGTCCAAAGCGAAAAAGCCCGTAGATCTTCTCATAAATTACTCCTGCAACTTTCGGAAAGCAAATTACGGTAAACATGCTTTAACACCCCGTATATATTTTCATAGTCTATTCCTGCACAAAGCAAATTACGATGAAAGCTAAGACTAATCATGCAACTTGCACAATGCAAACACCAAAACAAATTGCAGTTAACCCGCTAAATGCTTACTCCTACCACTTAAACAAAGCAAATTACTGTAACACGCGTAAAGCTTACTCTACTCCTACAACTTGCACAACGCAAATTATGGTAAACATGCTTCAAGCTAAGATTACTCCTACAACTTGAAAAAAGCAAATTACGGTAACACGCTTAAAGCTTAGTCTACTCCTACAACTTGCACGAAGCGCATTACGGTAACACGCTTAAAGCTTTGTCTATCCCTACAATCTTCACAAAGCAAATAACGATAAACACGCTTTAAGCTAAGTCTACTCCTACAACCTGCACAAAGCAAATCATGGTGAACATGCTTAAAGCTTAGTCTACTTCTACAACCCGCACAAGCACATTATGGTGAACATGCTTTAAGCTAAGTCTACTCCTACAACCTGCACAAAGCAAATCATGGTGAACATGCTTAAAGCTTAGTCTACTCCTACCACCCGCACAAGCACATTATGGTGAACATGCGTAAAGCTTAGTCTACTCTTACAACTTGCACAAAGCGCATTACGATAACATGCTTAAAGCTTAAACTACCCTTACACAACTTGCACAAAGCACATTATGGTGAACATGCGTAAAGCTTAATCTACTCCTACCACCCGCACAAGCACATTATGGTGAACATGCGTAAAGCTTAGTCTACTCCTACCATCCGCACAAGCACATTATGGTGAACATGTGAAAAGCTTAGTCTACTCTTACAACTTGCACAAAGCGCATTACGATAACATGCTTAAAGCTTAAACTACCCTTACACAACTTGCACAAAGCACAATATGGTGAACATGCTTAAAGCTTAATCTACTCCTACAACCCGCACAAGCACATTATGGTGAACATGCGTAAAGCTTAGTCTACTCCTACCACCCGCACAAGCACATTATGGTGAACATGCGTAAAGCTTAGTCTACTCCTACCAACCGCACAAGCACATTATGGTGAACATGCGTAAAGCTTAATCTACTCCTACAACCCGCACAAGCACATTATGGTGAACATGCTTAAAGCTTAATCTACTCCTACAACCCGCACAAGCACATTATGGTGAACATGCGTAAAGCTTAGTCTACTCCTACCACCCGCACAAGCACATTATGGTGAACATGCGTAAAGCTTAATCTACTCCTACAACCCGCACAAGCACATTATGGTGAACATGCGTAAAGCTTAGTCTACTCCTACCACCCGCACAAGCACATTATGGTGAACATGCGTAAAGCTTAGTCTACTCCTACCACCCGCACAAGCACATTATGGTGAACATGCGTAAAGCTTAGTCTACTCCTATAGCTTGCACGAAGCAAATTACGTTAACATGCTTAAAGCTTAGTCTACTCACTCATTCAACCTGCATAAAGCAAATTATGGTAAACATGCTTAAAGCTAAGTCTACGTCTTCAACCTCCATAAAAAAAAATCCAGTAAAGTTTAGATTTCTCCTTTTCCATTATTTCTTTTATGTTACTTTTTCAACTTCACAAAGCAAGTTGGTGGGTCAAGGTGTGTATAAACACTTTATATGTTGGAATTAATAGACGTGTTTTACCCACATCAAGCTTTAATCTCAACTCTTTATTGTAATCAAAAGGGCCTTCCATAGTACAGAATTCTAATATAAAAGCATTTGAATTTTTCTCGAAATGTCCTTATACAAAATGAATACGTTTTCGTGTTAAAATAATCAGTACTCCGCAATCACAAGGTATTGAGGCCTTGTGGTGATTGCGCCTTTTTGAGAAAGATATGTGCATTTTTTGTAATCAGGAAATGAAGTGTATCCATTATAATTAAAACTAATTGATGTATTGAGTATCTTTCTTATTTATAAAGATAGCACCAATAACACCAGTCATTGTTGATTAGAAAGTCTAGGGCATTTTGACACAAAACAAAGTTATATTGTCGACAAACTTTTCAGAAAATATGCAAATGTTTTTTTATCCAAAATCTGATAAAATCTTTTTCGTAAAATTTGGTCAACTCCTCCTTACCAAAAACTTATCGCAAAGGATGTATGTTTTACTCCCTAAGAGGATTGTTCTTCAAAACTAAATAAAACATAAACTTTATAAACCTTTTAATATTTAGCCTTTTCCACCCACTTTTGTTGTGGACGGCCTTAAATAATATTTAAAGCATGGATGCAAATGTTTTGTATTTGACCACTGACTTACAAGTTTAAAGTGTATGTTGTTAGGTATGTGACGAAGGTCTGGTCTCATTCTGTTTTATTTGATAACAATTCTTGAATAACAAAAATCATGATATGTGAAAAAGAGAAATTATACACAAACAGCTTCTTTTACAGTTTACAAAATCAAAATAAGTGACGTTGGATTCGATGCGGTTAGAAACAGAAGAATTTCAACAGCCGTTGTGTCGGAAATCCTGATTAATGGTTGGTTGACGTATAGTTTCATACATATACGTAAACGTATATCATTTATTTGTCGACATTTTAAGATAACTCGACATAGGCCATCAACGCATTTTGTCGACAAATATCGAGTTGACATAAATATGTCGACAAAACTACATACTTAAGTCAACTGAACATACGATGCGTGCTTATATGTCATAAAGTTAAATGTTGAAGTAATTAATAGTTTGTTTTATTAATGATTTTGAATCTAGTTTACTATTTGGAAGTGTAATTCATACGTTAATGGCAAAATAACGAATACATACGTTTGCTTTCATCATTTCGTGTTCGCAGGAACTGTGCAGGTACAAGTGGACTCAGAGCTGCAGTTCGAGTGGATGCCCTCGTGCTCTTTCCCGAGCCTCAAACCCAATCACGTGTATTACGTCTTAGGGAAAGATCCAACTGAGTACAAGCAAGGCGACAGAGTCGAGTATGTAATCGTATTTGTAATACGGGTAACTTCATTTTAAACCATTTGTATTGCATTAATATATTATACAGTTGTTGCAAAGGCATATGTGCAACACTCAAAACTGTTGTCCCGAGGTGGCGGGATGACTTCTGAACTGGTGCCCCGAGGCCGACAGCCCGAGGGCAACAGTTCAGAATGTCATCCCCGAAACCGAAGGACAACGACAGTACGTAGACGCCTCGTCTTACTATCCCGTTCCTCTGACAACTAAGTACGTAGACGCCCCGTCTTACTTTCCCTTACCTCCGACAACTAAGTAAGAAGACGCCTCGTCTTACTCTCCCGTTCCGAACTGTAGGTACGTAGACGCCTCGTCTCACTTTCACGTTCCGAAAAAAGTACGTAAACGCCTCGTCTTACTATCCCGTTCCTCCGACTACTTAGTACGTAGACGCCTCGTCTTTCTATCCCGTTCCGACAAGTAAGTACGTAGAAGCCTCATCTTACTTTCTTGTTCCTACGATACTGTACGTAGACGCCTCGTCTTGCTCTCCCGTTCCAACAACCAAATACCGTGACGCCTCGTCTCTCTTTCCTTTTCCTACGACACAGTTGACGCCTCGTCTTGTTGTCCTGCTCCGATAACTAAGTACGTAGACGCCTCGTCTTTCTACCCCGTTCCTCTGACAACTGCGTACGTGGACGCCTAAGCTTACTACCCCTTTTTCCCGACAACGAAGTACGTAGAGGCCTCGTCTTACTCTCCCGTTTCGAATAGTAGGTACGTAGACGCCTCGTCTTACTCTCCCGTTCCGAAAAAAAGTACAAAAAACGCATCGTCTTATTATCCCGTTCCTCCGACGACTTAGTACGTAGACGCCTCGTCGTACTATCCCGCTCCGACGACTAAGTACGTAGACGCCTCGGCTTACTATCTTGTTCCGACTACTTTAGACGTAGACGCCTCGACTTACCATCCTGTCCCCAATAATAAGTTCGCACAAAATGCGCGTTTGCCCATATAAGGGTAAATATATGCGCATGCACGCATCCGGGAGGACGCGAGTGCCAATCGTACGGAACTTTGGTACCTTATTGGATCACCGGTTTTAAAGATGGACAGGGATTCACAAGATGGGAACATGCAGGGCTGTAAGTGCGTAGATTGGATAGTGGTGTACTTATATGGTGTGAGTGAAAACCAAGGTTGGGTACCAAAAACTTGAATCGTTACACGAAACGAATTAGAATGAGCCCTCCCGCGTATATAGATGCGAGATTAAATTTAATGTGCCTACATTTGGCACCCGACCTGGTAGTCAACCATGGCCACGTAATAACCTAGTTGTGACCACGAGATAACTAAGTCGAGGGAACAAAATGGTATTAGTCGTGGGATCTATTTAGAAAGTCGTGGCCTACATATTAAAAAAAAGGATTTACCCATATGCCACCTTACAATTTCCCAGAAAAATATATAATTTAGATACTTTCCATGTATTTTGATGATAAATCGATTAACCTATATACTGTACTAACTGCGTTGCGTCATTCGTTTTTGAGGGGTCATAAAGGTAAATGAATGGCTATGATTTACCTGCAGTTCAGGCACGTCTCCGGTATAATTTGACGTTAGGTTCATTGAAACATTGTTTAACCAAATTGTTGGAAACTCATACAAAAGCCTTAAAAGAAATAAATATATCATGACCTACAATTTTGGCACTAGCGTATGGCAAAAAAACTAAAACAATGATCAAACAAGAGAATGTCTGTTTATCGTGCTTTCCACACTTTTTTCAGATACCGATGGGAATTGATGGGAACTGCTCTTGTAATTGACCCGGAATATAGCAAAGCCCTGACAAGAGTGATGGCCGCATTCACCAACCAATTGCGGAAGAACAAAGGATGTACCACGTAAACATGTGGACTCTGCGAAACGTGTTCCTAGCAAATCAACAGAGCTGAAACAAGTGCTGACTATTGATACGAACGTCCTCCAATAGAGTTGTATATACTACTACACTGTCCGATGAATGATGCCATTCGGAATTTTTCGACCATTTTTATCGAAAACAACCTCTGATGTATTTGGACGGTTTACATAGTCAAAAAGTGGTACGTTTAAGTCCGCTGCAAACAGATCGTGTAGTAATTTTATTTAGCAGTTTAACTTTATGACTTAACTCTCGGGAATCTTAATTATGTTTGCAATAATACACTTCACTTGCAATCAATCAATTTAACTTAGATCAATAAATACAGCTCTAAAACACTACATTTAATTAATGGTATAATTCAAAAATTTACGAACTACTTTAACCGATGTACCGGCATACATAAGAGGTTGTTTTCGATAAAAATGGCCGAGGTGCTGCGAATAGAATAGAATGATGCTTGCCAAAGAGCAAGGTCAACGTGAACCTGCACGTACTCTAGTTTTGTAAATATAGTTTTTTTCAGCAAATATAAAGTCGCGGATTTTTCTTTAGTATTGTGTAAACTCTATACGAACATTCTATATCTGCCTCTCTTTTACATCATACAATAAAATTGCAAGCTTTGCAAGATTTATTTATAATTCATTGAAATATGAGCATAAGAGTTAAAGAACATATCAACAATGGGCCATGAAATGTAAAATGGCTGTATATTTTTGGTGATTTTACCAACAAAATTAGTAATTAGTTTAAAACAGTGAGAAATAGCAAAACGCATTGCACTTGACCCTGTGAACTCGTGGTTGATTGACGTCGATTCAATTTTCCATGTAAATGTAGCTTTTGTCCTAAAATGAGTTTGTAAAAAATTTGGAAAAGTGACAAACAGGCTCATAACTTGATTCTGTTTCAAGTTTGTTCTAAAAATGGGAAAAATAGTATAAATCTTACCATTTTACATCCAAAATGGCGGAATTATTTTTACAATATGAATGGTACGACGTAGGTCGATGACCCGCCCTGAAAAACTGTATTTCTAGCCCACACCGCTTGTAAGAAGAAAAAGAGAACTCCTGATACAAATCCTTACTAACCATTACTTATGTATAAATATAAATGGTAAACAATGCCTAATTTGCACTTTGTTTCTTTTTTTCAAATGAGACTTGAACTGGCTTAATTTGCAATCTTTCAAGGCCAACAAAGCATGTTCGTTATATCAGTATCAGTATATTTTTAATAATTTTGTTTTTACTCTGCATACCAAACCTTTAAAAATAATATCAATGAAGTGATAATGTCAATACGTTTAAGTTTGTGGCTAGCATCTCAAAATATGCATATATTTTAAAAGGTATAAAATAATACGTGTTAGATATTTTCAATACATTGAAGTTAGTGGCCAGTATCTTATACTATGCGTATTTTTTGTGATTAACAGTTTAAGGTAAAACGCTAAGCGTAATTGCGAAAATGCAACTGACGCTTTCGAGGTTAACATGATCCCAATTGATATATTTATAACGGTGATATTGCGATCATGCGATATAGCGATCCAACAATGCTGAAAGTGCTGAGAGTCTGGGGGGGGAGGTAAAGTAGGTGACGAGGCTGATTTTAATGACGCAAACCATTTAATAGGCGACTTGAGGTAAACGTCAACTGCAGTAACTTTAAAACTGAAAATCACTTTTGTGTTAAAACTGTTTGTTTGTTTTGCGCAGGAAATTTGTTTTATAGGGAAATTTGTGTGACTGTGAATGATATCCTTACAAAGTATGTTGAAGAGACTGGCCTGTCAATTTTGCATACTATTGGTGATATGCACTAACAATCCATATGTTTATTTTAACTCAATGGATATTTCAAGTAGTAGGCTGTGCCTGATGCATGATATGAAAGTAGTATGAAAGAAGTTGTTGCAAATCCATTGAATTGAAGATAATATTTACATCATCCACTCGTACAAACATGCAACTATTATATCAATCGTATTGCACTCCTACATCTGCATAGCAAAGAGTGTTAGCATCTTGCGATCGACTCCCCAATGCTTTAAGTCATTACAATAAGTCTCGACAACCACTATACTGTAAGCACCCGAGTCGGTCAGGAATGCCGTTCGGTGTTCGGGTGTTTGGCAATTTGATGTACAGGATTATACGCCCCAGGTCTAGACTTCGTTTCTCTTAAATGTTGATCTTGTTGATGGTGATGATCATCTAGACCCTAGGCGTACAAACCGTGATCAAGCTCCCAGGTTAATACTAGTTACCTTCGTTATGGTAACAAATATCTTGACTCGATTTACATGCAGCCTATAGAAACATATATAAATCAGATGCGAGAGGAACTGTAATGTTTATTTACTCGTTTATGTTTACTTCAACATTCATTAATAGGATGCATAAATGGCATGCGCGCGCACCAGCTGCGACCAGTTGCTTGCTTTAAAAGTTTAAATTTAATAATGTTTGTTACTTAATATCAAGAAGACAAATAATTTACTTGATATACATTCACTATATTAATAACTAATACTTAATACATATTTTAATGACCTTTCGGAATACAGATGCAAGTAGGAAGATTGGTTAGAGAAATAAAGTTCGTTGTTATGTTTTTTTATGTTTGCAAATGTCGCGGTTATTGAACTTAGCAACTGGTACAGAGACTGATGCGCTCTCACATATATACTGGTTGAATGCTGGCAAGTATGCTGGCTTGCTGGTAACCAATCAAAAGCCTACTTTAAGAATCCAGCAATACTGGGAAACTGAATGAGTGCTTTGGTCAGTGCCATCATTCCTAAAATAGACAACAGACTAGTGAAAGTGATAAAACAAAATGTTACAAGTAGCGAGCTTATTTCATATAATACAAGGCGCATTTACAATAATAATTCACTAGCTATAATAACGTTAAACACATGGTAATACAGATATCAAGAGTGCCAGACTTGCAACAGCATTCCGCACAATGAGATTACAAGTAGTACGCAACAGGATCAACAATATTAGATATATACTGCGTAAACACTTCAAGTAAAGTATGTCTATATTCTAACAGAGACATAAACTAACAATAAATGACAGTTTAAACATTTCATTTAACTCTGATCAGTAAAACAACATTTATATCCATCTACTGAAATCAGTGCGCTGTAACCAGCAGTTAAAATGGCGGATGCCATGAAATTCTGGCTTAGCGATACAATTTATGCAAGGAATAATTGACCAATTCAATAACGAGAATTGGTATCTACAGTTTACATATGGAAAAGTGCAGTGAAAAGTAATATACAATGAAAGGTAAGCCATTGATTATATAAGTGTATAATTTTGGACAACATTTTTCGGATAGCTGGCTATCCAAATTATATTCCCTTAGCCTCTGAGTACTCTTAGTGCTTTGATTTTTGGAGAGCAGTCGCGAATACACACGTAAACAGCAAGAAGTCGGCACTGATGACATCGATTAAGAAGCAAAATATATCGCATATTAACACATAAATGCACTTCAATAATGCTTATCAAGTGCCCTTCTCTTCATATGAAAATAATTAGGTAGTGTCCAGTACACCTCATTACATTAGTCTTCAACGAGAAACTGCTGACGCCATTACATTTCCCTGCTTCCTTTGCCAAATTCCCAAAAATATTACTTTATTTAATAAAGTTCAACTCAGTACATTTTCGAATGTTTAAAAGATCAAAAAAGATAATGGATACCATATGTTCATAAAATGAACATTTCCTGACCATGTCAATGCTTTGCGTCATTTAAATCAGTCTTAGTACTCTGAATTATGTTCTTTCGTCTGCAAATTATAATAAAAGTACTTGGGGTTTACCTATTAGTTTTTTTATTAGTTGTGTTATTATTAAGTTTCCTCAAGTTAATGCATACTTTGATAAGATTTACTATTTACGCTTTTACTTTATTCGGGATTGTTGGGATAAGAGTGAGGTTGTGCACACAAAATAGTTTAAACCCCCAGTACATTTACATTTAACTGACCGTTCCAAGGCGGTACCTAACAATCCTTAATAAACACCCCTAGTTGTTTTCATGTATCATATATGTAGTGTATTGTTTGTGGAGTTGTGTGCTGTTGTTCCATGTTTCTGGTTTGTGATTGTTTGTTTTTGTGTTCTATGTCTTTGGCGTTGACCCTGTGCCATTATTTAAACTTTCGACTACTGTACTTGTTTCTGTGGGTTTTCATAAATATTGACACCCACTATACAAATCTTCTCAGCTTTTTCAGTGATTTGATTTTCAGGGGCAGTCAAGTAAACCTGTCCCTCTATGTTTACGAAAATCCGTTTCGATTAATCTTAATTTATACATAAAAAGACCAAAACCTTGTTCAATCTGATAGTATGTGTCAGGTTTTGCAGTTTCGCCGTCTGTCATCCAAGCGCTTGTGCATCTTAAATTTTATGACGTTTCGGCCAAAATTGCCAGTTTCCACGGTTTTTTTTTTAAACTGAACCTGGACTCAAATGGCACCGTTCAAGCATGAAAGTTATTCACATCTTTTCACACAAGTTCTCGTAGTCTATTTTTCACAAAATTTTGTCTTTTTGCTTGCGCGTAAGAATGCATACAGACGATTCAATTTTTAAAACAAATTAAGCGAAAGATGAAAAACTAGTGAAAACTAGAAAATGGCATATTTTGATCAACCGGACAGGATATATGATACTGATTATGGTTTATGGTGATACTGATACGACCCGCATCTGGACACAAGAAATATGAAATCATGTCATTTTACTTACCGCTCAAATGTTAAAGATTATGGCATACTTTTCATGCTTTTTGTGCATTTGCACAACTTCATACATTTGGCTACATTAAGCAGGCAACCTTATGCATAATTTTGTGCAAACTTAACGTAGAGGTTTCTAAATTCCTTCTTTTGTTATGACACATGATATGAATCTGACAGGGATGCCGCGAATTTGTATTGCATGTTCAAGTTTATGTCGTTTATTCCATGTACTTACGATTAACGGTAAACTAATCCAGATGATAATGAAAACCACTTTAAGACCTGCATAATTGCTAAGTAACTATTCTTGACTTCGTGTATAACAATTGTACTCGCGTTATTTAGAGAACGAATTATTGTACATGTTTGAAGGATGTTTCACAGCTTCCTTCTTGCTTGATTGAACGTTGCTATGTTGCATCATTTAATCGATTAACAGTTTTGAATTTTTCAACTATACGTTGTTTTTCATAGAAATCCAATATGGCTGCCGCTGTTTCTGCTACCGTGAGGTTAGCCGTTTTCTGGCCGTTTCTTGGCCGTCGGCCAAGTGTCAGGTCGAGAGTTGGCCGTTTCCTGGCCTTAAACGGGCCGCTCTGTTTTGACACCGGCCAGAAAATGACCCGGCTAATTTTCGGCCCATTTCCGGCCAGTTTATGGCCAAATTCCAGGAAATTGCTGGGAGATAGCATTTTTGTTTAAGTTTTCGTTGAGACAAGCCGCATTTTTAGTTTTCTTTGATTATTTTATAAACTTTGATTTTGATTTTGATTTTTGATGTTTGATAATTTTACAAAGATTTAAAATGAATCACATTTATTCTGCGGCTATCATTTTATTTTCTACGAAATTGGAACATTTTGGCATTCATTTAGATTTAGAAACTTGATGATTTGAGACTTTCTGAAAGTGCAGACACTTTGGTTAATTTGAGACACGCTACCAAATTATTTGAAGAAGTTGAAACTTTATTTCACGTAATAAAATTACTTGAAATGTTCGAGCCGCATTCTTTCTGCAACCTGACGACACCCGCTAACAGCTGTGGCGCAACAATACTATGCCAGAAATAGTTAAATACTCGTACAATAGATTTCATGCCAAAATTGACACTTTTAAAACAACGCAGTTTAGTCCGTATAAGTAAACCTTTTCCTGCATTTCTTTATAAAAAAACACATCCATTATTTTTTCATACATAAATATACCAAAAACTAGCTCAACCTGTTAATCTGTGTCAGATTTTCAGTGTCACTGTCTGTCATCCAAACTCCCGTGTGTCTGTAATTCAAGGCATGTTGACCCAAATTAGCATTCTTCGAGGTTTTATAACTGCACTTGGACTCAGAACTCAAATTGCATTTTTGCACACATTCTCACAGTCAATTTTCTCTTATACATAACCTGTATTGTAAAACTTGACAAAATCGCAAATGCTAAAGTAAATCCCGTCCTTAAAATGTTGCCACTTGAGCATACATACCATGGCATAGATGGTTCCAAACCAGTAAAATAGGTAAGATGTCAATCATGTAAGGTGATTCTATGATAAACATATAAACCTATGAACTGATATAAAGGCTTATATAAGTGATGCTACCTCGGAGCAGTAATCAGTCTTGTGGCAAGATGTGCATAAGCTTCGGATTTTATCCGAAAAGGCAAATACATTATTTAAAACAAGGTATGCAGATCAAAAAAAGTGTAACTCAACACGGACTAAAACATGACAGACAGACAGACTCAACACGGACTAAAACATGACAGACAGACAGACTCAACACGGACTAAAACATGACAGACAGACAGTCAGTTTATTTCGACTTGTACAATGCAGATCGTCAACAACACATATGTTTATAATTAACAATGTCAACGTGTATGCATAGTAACAAATATTGTAGTACATACGAGTATATAAACAACAACAACAAAAACACAAAGTTAATACGTTTATACGTTTCAATAAATTAGTTAAATTTTGTTATTGGTATAATCTATCTAAATCAGAGGATCAACAATTTTCACCATATTAAGTTTTAACATTAAGTAAAGGAGATATAACTTAAAGAGAGTCTTTAACAAACATACATAGTTTAATAAGCTCAGTTCTGTTATTTGATTGCAGCAATTGTAAATAGTTAAATACAGACGGTCTTATATAAAAGCATTTCTTAATATATAGCTTACTAATATCGTTAAAAGACGGACACACCCAGACAAAATGAAATTTAGCTGAGCGCGCTCATGGTTTGCACGTCATTTAATCAATAATAGTAATCCACCAGGGGCCGTATTCAATAAGCATCTTAGTGAATATTTTAAACTTAGTGAGAATTTCGTAATTTTTGACAACGATTATTTTAGATACCCGCTACTTTTTATCAGATTTATTTATATGCATATATTGTTTAGACCATTATCTTGCTTATTTTCATATTTTTGGTGTACAAACATCGTTCGTTTTCTTAAAATTCAAATTAGAAAAATGGCAATTTTTCACTTAATTGAAAATTATTACTAAGATGCTTATTGAATACGGCCCCAGAAGAAGCCATACCTTGCAACCGATCCAGACCAATTAAAGATGAAAATACAATCCTAGAAATTAAATGTCCAACAAAGTCATTGGCTGCATTATTCTTGGTGGAAAATACTGTGTTGTGATAGTTAATGGCGAGTAATATGTTGTCTTAAAAAGTTCTACTGTATTTTTCAGTTTATCATGTACATAAATAATAACACCACCACTATCTAGTTTTGCACGTTTAAATCGATGCATATACATGTGTTACGGTAAGAGCAATAACATGTTTTAAAATATCTGAACATCCGGATCTATTTGATCTATTTTATATTGTTTACATATTCATCGCATTGTTTGACCTTTTCCGCGGGATTGCGTTACTTTTTCTAATACGTTGTGGGGTATGTTCAGCCGACTATATTTATCAAATGTTTTTTTTTAAATGACTCTCTCATGTTTTTGGACCAAAAATAACTTTTCCCGTTATGCATCTGAAAACAATTATTTTATCATTATTTTACCCTATGATATCGAAAGTGCAGAAAAAATACAGTTATTATAGCATAAAAAGTATTTTGGTTTTAGTGGGGTTCGCACACACGCCGGTAATGTCTAGACAAAGTAAAAAAAAGCTGGCTATTCCACACGGCCACCGGGACATTATGAAGGGGTGGATATGTTGACCTCTTAACGATACATTGATAACATCACGTGATAATATCAATCAACCAATCACGCAACACCACAGCCATAATTATTTTCAATCGCGTTATAAACGCTAATGAAAATTATGGTCTTCAAAGACGATATTTGAGCAAATATCAACATTGAAGGGTTCCAGCTCTTGGTGTTTTTTTTTTGTTTTAACACTGCTTAAGAGAAACATCTTAAATTTGATCTAAATGTGTTTAGTACATACATGTTGTGGTTACATTACACTATTACTTCTTTCCCAAATTCGGCTACAACGTCTGCCATAAGAATAATTCAGAAGTAATAGTGTAATGTAACCACAACATGTATGGGTTTTTTTTTAATTTATACATAATTTCACAATTAAAGGCTTTTGTGTTAGTGTATTATTGATAGGTAATTAATGAAATAGGAATAAGGTTGATTGTATTATTAAATACAATATTATGAAAAAAATGGACTGGTCCATTTCGGTTCTTATCCGAACGCTTTTTGAGATTATTTTAGGATACTTTCAGAAATTTAAGATGTTTCACTTTCCTCTATTTAGGCATTTCGAGATTTTCTGACATTGTTAAACGGCAGTTATTCATAGTTATTTTATGCTAGATAGTTGGTAGGAGTAACCCCTTTGATAAATCTCAAGAAACAAATAAATATTTAGGTTAAATGTCACTTAATTTTGTACAGATCAAATGACACCAAAGCAGGAGTCCATTCCCATCAAATCGCTGTGCTCCTTATGATTTGCCACGCTTTATTTCGTTATTTCAAAGGAGTGCATTTTACAAACCATAAGCAAGTCACTTAAATGTTTAGTACTCAAGGGGAACGTTCTTCCCATATATGGTATTGAAGTCGTAAAACACTAGAACTCAGTGTTATCTCGCGTGCAAATACGACTGCTTTACATTCGCTTAGCGAGATCTACGTGGACCGGATGTTATTTGTTCGGAAAGGTTTGCAGAAAATATTTGTGTGACATAAACGATTTGAAAAAAAATAAAGAAGATGAACATGAAACTGTCAATAGTTGTACTCCTTTGCTGCGTCTACGGTAAGAGCAATTACATATTGATTCGTTATAATATAAAATTATTTATTTTTTAAGGTGCGAAAAATGCTTTCAGATTGACCAAAAAATAATTAATAAAAATTTGCGGTCAATATGAACTCTATATTTCACAGCTAATAAGTAAATAACTGTGATATTTATAGAATAATACATGGTTGGCCATGGCTTTTGGTTGAAAATTGCCCCAGTGGAAGGAATAATTGCCCGAGGGTAATTATTTTCACTGGGGCAATTATCAACCAAAAGGCATGGTCAACCATGTATTATCCTGTGTAATACAGATGTTTTGTCATTTGTCAATGATTTCAAATGGATTTAAAAACATGATTTTGTGGAATAAAGGATATGTCATATATGATAATTTGCATGAAGTTTAAAAGTCTTAAGAATGAGATATAACAAAATGGTTTTGAATGGCATTAGCTGCGAAATATAACGAGAGACTGGAAATCAAATTAGCAAACCTTTTGGTACGTGTTTTCAGAATAAGCCTGCGGTTTTTCCTTTCTTTAAATATTTCCTGTTTTAAATCGGCTGATGTGGTGTTCATTTCAATAGGTGAGCATAGCTAGGGTCGATCAAGCCTAGAAGCAGTTTCGTAAGAATCTCGGCTTGAATGACCCTAGCCATTTCGCTGGAATAATTTCTCAGCGAATATAGTAAAACAAAACGTTTCAACAAAACATTTCCTTGTCTTACTGCTTTATGACCTTTACCGAATGTAAACATCCGGTACGGTTTCAGGTAGAACTCGTTACTGAAACATGAAAGGTGTCATTATTGGTAATACTAAATTCACTATTATTGCACCGATAGTTCCATTTTAATCCCTTTTAAGCTTTTAACGTTTAAATTTTGCTCACCAAGTATACGGCGGCCATTTTTATTTTCGTGAAAACGACGTCAGTGTGCACGTTCTCGTCTTCGTCAGGCAATTATGCCATAATCGCCCTGACGTGCCGTGATAATCTCACGGGCGGAGACGATAATCATTATTTCGGGAACGATTTTTTATAGGAAAATGTTACTATTTATAGTAACATGTGTATTATTACATAATAATGCTTGATATATTATAACGTCGTATGATAAACTGATTCCGGTCTATAACTAGACAAGTCAATATGACGTTTTTGAAGTATTTTTTCTGCGTTATTCTGACATAATATTATATAAGTATTGACTGCCTTGAGGGTGACAGTGCATATTGTCAAACTGAGGTAAATACTGTCGACCGAGGCGAAGCCAAGGTTGACAGTGTTTTCCGAAGGTAACTACTATAAAAATCACTCTCGTTGGCCCGAGTTTAAGCGAGAGTGTGGAATCGAACCCGGGTCGCCTAGGTGAGAAGCGAGTTTGCTAACCACTTAGCCAACCGGACAACCATGTTCATCATTATTTCGCATAATGAGGATCTGTTGTTTTTTGTCAGTGTTGTCACTTATTTATATGACTGTCTTGTTAATCAAATACTTGGTGGTACTTTACAACAAAATTATACTTACACTATTCTACTAAAGCCGGAACTAAGGGGCATTAGCTGTGCCGAAATTAGTTTGGCTATCAATGAACAAAATTAATCAAACCAGAACTGCTGTTTTCATATCAGTTACAAGTTAACTGGTTCCGAAGTATCTGTTACCTGATATTCAATCAGTTGTATCAAGCTTTGGATACATTACAACTCATTTATAAGAATTTGACTATCGATGTGTTTGTTCTTTTTCAGTGAAAATCTGCCACAACGGTGTTCCTAAGGTAGGCAGTGACGGCAGCCTTTTGAACTGCGCGCGTGGAGGAGACAGATGCCCAGATGGCTACAAGTGTAACATCGCGCCGACGGATGCCTGGGCCGTCTGCTGTCAGAACTAATACGCGAAATGTGATTCTTAGATTGTGTTTGAATCAAAAGGGACAAACAATTTTAATGTCTGATGAGTAACATACATTTAACCTCGCTTAACAAATGTCAGCATAAAATTCCATTCAAGTTACTAAATTAATACTATATGTAACGGGGTTAGAGGTTGACCCGATATTGGATATACGGGGCAAAGGAAACCATATCGGGTGAGAGCGAAGCTCGAACCCGAATATGGATTCCTGCGCCCTGTATATCCAATATCGGGTCACCTACTAGCCCCGTAACGTATATATCACGTCGACAACCTGTTTACATGTTTAAATTTTTCATGTATTCATCGGAATATTCATCGGAATCGAAAAATAGACGCCATTTTGGTACAATATAAATTGGTGACCCAATACGGAAAAATATGGGGTCACCACGTGACCAGTCCTGGACCAATGGCGTTGCGTCATTTATGATTCCTTCTCTGAAGTTAACAAGGTTGAACATACTTTAAATGCTTTTTCATGATATATACTGTCATAAACAATTATAAAACATTTATGGTCAATATAAATCATAATATCACACATGAACCATGCTTTTTTCCCAATGAACCATTAAACAAATAAGTATCTCAAGAACAATACAACTCTCTAATTTGTCCATGTCTTCAGTTTAGATCAGACTTTGATCATGAAGCTATCGTTTGCACCAATTAAGAACTGGCCGCATGATTTATTTTTGCGTTTATGTTGTATGAATGCAGTAGGGCACGCGTGCAAATTCCACAACACACCTTTAATCCTTGTATTTACATTTTAGATAATTATTTATTGCAATAAAAAACTAGCAGTATCTTCTGCAATTGATTTTTTGTTCTTCAAATAATGTAACCGAATTAATGCGTTTGTATAAAACAGAAGCTGTTATTTATAATGGCGTATATCATTAGTTAAATGACGTCGCACTAATCCAATCGGAGCGCAGTATTGCAATAAAAAACGCCGTCATGACTCATTGCGTGTTCTACAAACACTCTGGGTTGTGGCATATATATATATATATATATATATATATATATATATATATATATATATATATATATATATATATATATATATATATATATATATATATATATATATATATATATATATACACATATATATATTTGTGTGCAACTAACAATCAAAGAACCCCATAGTAAATAAGTAGAGTGTAATTGGGCTATCCAAGAACTCATTTTCGGAGTAATATACATATTTTACATACTTTTACATGCTAAAACACGAACACGCACATTTATTTGAGGGAAACTACCTACTATGATACGTTGGTGCATTAATCTAAGATTTTTTTTTCAACGACGGAACGCAAATATGCAAATTTGTGTTTTATTTATTTCCATACACACTTTCTTTAACCTCTAGATAACACAGAAGACAGTTTAAACGTTATAGTCTAGACAAATGAGCACGGGGTCAGACGCTAAGAGTCTAGGATGCATTTATGATTAATACATTAAGGCATAATACATATAATTATGTAGATCGTTTGCATACAGAGCATTCTAAAACAGCTCCTTTTTCGTTTTTGGTTTTATTCAAAAAAGTATAATTCAGGAAACAATTGCACTTTATGTATGAATAACATCTTCATGTTATTTTGCAGTGTACTTTTTTTAGAGTGACCTGATTATACCAACAGTTCCTGCATCAGTTTTTAAAAGAGTGTGTATAAACAAACGTGCTTCCATGTCGGTTCAAATGAATAGTGCTTTCTTGCGTACATTTGCATTGGTTTTTTGAGAACGGAAATGCCATGATGTAACGTCAGATTTTTCAAGGCTGCACACGTATTTTGAGTATAACAAATGCTACAAAATACACTACCATCGTTCTGCTGGTCCACAAGATTAGGTCACTAGATTAGGAGAAGACGTCTCTAAGGTTTAGCACTCCAACACAAGTCCATTTGTGACATAAGTTACAGTTATGTTTCACTAAGAATTTCATCCGCTTTACCGGGCCTAATCTTTCTCTTTAGCTTTCTTATTTGACATGTAAGTAGCAAAACTATCCCCAGGCAAAACGAACATTGAATCACATTGATATATATCAGGTATAGCGGCGAGAAATGTTCCATCAAATATCCAATATAGAGTGGATCAATCATAAATCCAAGGGCTCCTGTAAACATAAAAATTCCGCTAATTTTACCGGTAAAATCCATGATGTTTTCTTGTATCCAAACAATAAATGTTGGATACATTGGTGCCATAGCAAATGCAGCCAAGGGTACCATAATCCACGTGGTATGTGCCACACCCAACCCTCCCTCCAGATAGACACCAGCAGATGCGAGCAGTAGAAGAATCAGGTAACCGATGATCATATTTTGGGAAGACACAAACCTCGATATGAATATATTAACAAAACGTCCACTCCCAAATGAGGCCCAGACAAGGGCAATAAGAAAGGCTCCCATTTGTTTCGTCCACTTCAATTGATTAGTGACATACGGCATAATAAAGGACTGATATTTGCATTCAATGGCGCAGTACGCAACAAAAGCACCCCCGAATACAATAAGAAATACGACTGTCTGTGATCTAGATAACGATGCCCTTGTGTGATGAGGAATACCATGATCTTTAATGACGTTTTGCGGTGGGGAATCCACCGTGGGTTGATAGGAAGGTACAGTTTCATACCCGAAGCCGTACAGCACGAGGTACAGGCATCCAGACAAGGCCGTCAATATTCCTGTTACCGCAAACGCAATATGAACGTGACTCTCTCCATATACAACTGTTTCGTCTATTATGCTATTCGAATTGTTAAATGTTCCCCATTTATCTGTATCAATTACCGTAAATGAATGCTCAGCTCTTTCATCATCGACCATACTGTTGTTGTAATCCCCGTGTCTGTTCGATGACTGTACAAACGCACTGGTGTTTGTACCATTTCCATACGAGACGTTAGTTGTCGGGTTGCGCAACGTGATTCTAGGCGCGAGAAAATGGCTTGTTACAATGGGTGAGATAATTCCCCCAAATGCGTACGTAAAATGTAAGGCCTGCATGTACGGACGAACGGCAAATCCCCAGCACGACGACACCTTTGCATTTCCTCCTAAAACGAAAGAGCTATTATAAGAAACGTCCCGAGTGGTGACTAGCAGTTAAATGACGTCGACCTATCGGCCAGCCCCAGAACGAGGCGCAAGTATTACGTTAGGCAACTGAAGCTCGTATATGATAAATATTTGAGAGAATTGCTTGAAAGATCTATATGATGAAATATTGTGCAGTTTATAAAAATACTTTGATGATTGTTTCTGGTCCCCTGTGTACCAACTAACCAAAATGGTATTGCAACACCGTATTTTCAACGGACAGAAATATTAACGGACTTACCAGAAGAAGAACGACATGGTTTCACACAAGCCACTCAAAGTTATACAACCAAACTAATATAACATTCCTTATGTATTAGTATTTTCTTGTTTATAGTTAGTATTCGACTTTATGATTCGTGGCAAGCAATATTAAACGTACATGTGTTAAGTTGTCATTTACAGTATATACAATCTCAGAACAAGTATCGCCAAACTGAATACGACTTGCTTACCTCCGTCTCTACGACTAGTTTATCTCCAAGCTTACCTCCGTCATTACGACCAGATTACCTCCGTTTCAAAGACTAGCTTACCTCTGTCTCTAATACTAACTTACCTCCTAATTTACCTCCGTCATTACGACCAGTTTACCTCCGTCTCAACGACTAGGTTACCTCCGTGTCTACCACTAGCTAACCGCATAACTTACCTCCGTCATAAGGGATAGCTTACCTCCGTCATTACGACCAGATTACCTCCGTCATTACGACTAGCTTACCTCCGTCTCTGCCTCCACACAGCGTCCCGTCCACGAGACGAACAAAGAGAAACAACCCAAAGGAGGAACACCACGGAAGCAAGGCGCTTGTTACCCCGTTCAATATGGTCAAGAGTCCTGGAATTAGGCTAAACAGTTACGTTTTCTAACATATTTGAACAAATTACCCATTTAATTCATACACTATGTATGCCATGGCTATTAATCAAACCTTTAAACATGTCTAAACGTGTAAACATAAACCATTATTGTTCAATATTTTAAAGTAGTAGCCTTTGAGATGAGGTTTTAGCTCAATGAAATGTGGCATGTACTCGATTAATAAATTTCTCCAACAATACACGCCAATAATGCTTCTAGCTTTGCTTTTATTAATATGCAAACTTCATCTCCATTTGTTTGGCCTAGTGACCGGAGATACCGAGTTACAAAACTTATACCATAGTCTATAAGAATGCTTAAAGATAAGCGTTCTGAATAATTTCATGAAGTTTTACAAAACGTGGTACAAAAGGGTCTCGTTTACATTTTATTCTGGTCTTATTTTTTTCATTTTTTCAAACTTGTTCGGCTTAGTGACAGCTAACTAAACTAACATGCATCCTGGCGTGGAATCGAAACCGGGTTACTTTGGTGAGAAGCGAATGCGCTAACCGGACAACCATTGTAGCTTTTTATGTCGCATTGTTCAATATATATTAATAATTGAATTAATTTGAATTTGTGTTTATAGTTTATAATTTTTACAAGCATTTTAATCCCATTTCACACAAAATATATTGTTTGACTGTCTGGTCCCATAAAAAGTGTACGAGCCTCTTTCAAGAAGTGACCTTTTACACACGACCTAGCACATAACTAAAGTTTAACAGATATACATTCTAGCAAAGTTTCATCAAGATTGAATAAACCATGAGGAATGTCTTCTTTAAACTGTTTTATTAAATCCAAAGGTCTTTTATGAAATGTAATTAAACGTGTCATACCGAGCAGTTTGAGTTTGGGTACGCGGTCGTACAGGGCTCCGATAAGTAGGGATCCCAACATGTAGCCGCACGAGTTCATGGTGAAGATAAGTGACGTCTGTTGGACGCTCGTGGAAAGGATCTGCTGTATGTCCACGAACGCAGTGCCAAGCTGGCCATACGTCCAACCCTATTTTAAAATTGTATTTCGTTACTGACATATTATGTTATGGCCACGCTGTGCCAATGAGTGACAGTAGCCCGTCCAGGCAGTAAATGGCTCAAGAGCTTTAACTGGAGAGATATTTTTCAGTGCCGGGCTGTGGCAACGCGTGGCCTTTTATAAGTCTGTTTCGAATAAATGTTCATTTTCTTGAATGCAGTAATGTTAGCATGAATTGTGGAAAGCCAGACTAGGTAGCCACTTTCTTTTTATACATTTCGCGGTGAGTGAAAACTATTATGACGTCAGTTTCATGATTCAATGTGGTAGACGAACTACAATGTCACGTAGTTTACATTTTTTCACTGGTATTAAATGCTTTGATAATATAAGAAGATAGTTAATTTAAAAAGTATCCATTTATTTTAGATTGATATATAAAGAGAAACAAGAAGATAACTTACCAGCAATATGAAGTTAAAGTATACACAAAGTGTAATTATGAAGTTCCGCTTGTGGCATTTATTTTCAAACTGAAACATTTTCTTTGCTTTCAAGCAACCCTTGTCCATTTTGACCAACAGCAAATGAATTGGTTGTGAAAATGACCACTTCCTTGCTGAGCACAACGCATCTGAATAAATTTGTGATTTAAAATGAACACAATCGTGTTCAGATTCAATTCAAATTAATTCAGTGCATGTCTTAAAAAATAAAATTTACAATTCAACCAAGGCTATTTACCTACATCTGTAACTTGTCATACGGCGATAACGTGATTAAATGTACTTCAAAATAAATGCCACAAGCGGAACTTCATAATTACACTTTCTGTATACTTTAACTTCATATTGCTGGTAAGTTATCTTCTTGTTTCTCTTTAAAGTGGCTACCTAGTCTGGCTTTCCACAATTCATGCTAACATTACTGCATTCAAGAAAATGAACATTTATTCGAAACAGACTTATAAAAGGCCACGCGTTGCCAGAGCCCGGCACTGAAAAATATCTCTCCAGTTAAAGCTCTTGAGCCATTTACTGCCTGGACGGGCTACTGTCACTCATTGGCACAGCGTGGCCATAACATAATATGTCAGTAACGAAATATAATTTTAAAATAGGGTTGGACGTATGGTCAGCTTGGCACGGCGTTCGTGGACTTACAGCAGATCCTTTCCACGAGCGTGCAGCAGACGTCACTTATCTTCACCATGAACTCGTGCGGCTACAGGTTGGGATCCCTACTTATCGGAGTCTTGTACGACCGCGTACCCAAACTCAAACTGCTCGGTTTGGCACATTTTATAACTTTGTTTACATACATTTCATAAAAGACCTTCGGATTTAATAAAACAGTGGAAACTAAACATTCTTCATGGTGTGTATACCACGTGATAAATTGCGTCATAAATGCTACGTCGGAAGGCAATATTTTGCTTGGATCGAAGACTTAAAACAATGATAACTTTTAATTCTCTTTACCATTTTAAATGAAACATAGCGCAGTCTATGCAGCCTACGGAGCCCCGCCTTCGGTCTTTTACCAAATTTTGATTGAGAGTTTAGTTTCTTATAACACTTCGACAAACCTTTTCACGATACGGCTGTCTGACAGAGCACTGTCAAAACAATGTTTGGGAAACAGGTTTGTCGAAGTGTTTGATGAAACTAATCACCTAATCAAACTCCGGTTATAAAACAAAGGTGGGGCTCTTTAAGATGCATAGACTGGCCTTTGTTGCATTTAAAATGGTGAAGTAAGCAAAAAGTTATCTTTGATTTTAAGCAAAATATTGCCTTCCGACGTAGCATATATGACGTAATTTATCACGTGGTATACACACACTGTGTTAGCATGTCTGTCTTTCAACTTCAGTTATGAGTAATGTCGGGTGTGAAAGGTTAATTCTGTTTAAGCTGCACTCTCACATATTGAATGTTAAACTTTTTTTTTTATTTTTCGTCTTGGAACGAGCCAATGATGCTTTTTTGATACTGATTCGCCGCCGAGTCAGTAGGTAAGGTTTAAGTGTCCAAGCAGTGAACAGCGTAGACCATGGGTCTACACTGGTCCCAAAGACCTGTACAATTTTGACAGCGCTCTAAGAGTTAAATGGTTTAGTCATTGATTCTAGTCATTTATCATTCGAAGTATTGATTTGTATATGTTTTCTGAAAATTCTTGCCAGTTCTTGTTGTAACAGCGATTTATTTTATAATAGTTGTCATGTACATTTAATTGTAATACAACTTGATATTATTACACAGTCTATTTTAAAATAGTTTGTGCAATAATATCATGTTTTATTACAACAAATTGTATGCATTTTGAAAGTTTTGTTTAAAACATTTGCCAAAAATAAATTGTCTAAATGTTATTTGATTCACTTTTTCACTTGGTTATATTTGCAAAGTGTAAAGATGAACTGCTTCCCTGGTGAACATACTGGCAATGCTCAAAATTGCACATAATGTTGCCACCGCTGGGAGTCGAACCCAGGTCTTGCCCTTCAAAAGGATGCATGCTACAACTGAAATACATGTACAATGGCTGTCAAGCTAGCAGTTTTAGCTTATTTAAGGCAGGAAGTTTGAATCTATATATCACACTGAATTCGTTTTAAAATAATTCACCTTAAATAATAAACGTGTATATTGGATCATTCTGACATTTAAAAACATTAAAAAAAATAAGAATAAAAAAAAAATCCCTACCTACCGACCCATCTTTTTTCAGCATGTTACAGGAAACAAACATATTTTTTGTTAGGCCTTACGAATTTATCTCCATCAAGATTTCACCCCATTGTGCGTGCCGCTCTGAATCAGTCCAATTGCTTGAGTGTTTCTTCAACTCATTCATTTTGGCTATTCTTGAACTCGTTCATTTTGGCCACAGACAGACGACCCCGATGTTGACATAAGCTCGCGTTTCATCTTCCAGTTGAAGAGTATTTAGCGGAAAATAACCGCTTACGCGAATGCGGATCAATAAAGTTTAGACTGAGTTTAAAACTCGGCTGAGAACGGTCTCAAATTATTTCGTGATCACCAAATTGAGTTCGATCACAACTTAGTCTTAAAAAAAGTCTCAAGTCAAACTTATAAAACCGGTTTTCCATACATAAATTTACGCCAAAATTGGCTCATTCCAAGACAAATTCAAAAAAGTTGTCAAAACGGTTAATCTGTGAGAGTGCATCTTTAATGGGCTCGTTCATGTTTTGAAGGGTCAGACTTCGAAACAATTTATTTCGTGTGAAATGGGCTTAAAAGGCTTGTAACAGTAATAAACTATAATCACAAATTTAAATAAGAGCTCAATCATTAACATATATTGAACAATGCGAGATAAAATGCTATAATGGTTGTCCGGTTAGCGCAGTGGTTAGCGCACTCGCTTCTCACCAAGGTAATATAGGTTCGATTCCCGGCCTGGGCGGGAGTTTGCTAGGTGGTCACCAAGCCGAACAAGTTGGTTTTCTCCGGTCCCCCCATAACACAGTGCTATTATGGTTGTCCGGTTAGCGCACTCGCTTCTCATCAGGGTAAACCTGGTCCGATTCCAGGCCAGGGCGCATGTGAGTTTGGTTAGTTGTCAACAAGTGGGCTTTCTCCGGTTTCCCCCACAACACAAGACCATCCTCTCGCACAGTATTGTGTCAATGAGAGTGACTTAGTATAAGTTAATGTGTTTCTTCACATTCGCTGTAAAAATAAAGTTTAAAGATGCACTCTTACTCCCAAATAAAATTGACCAAAATTAATTCAAATGTTTAAATATACTAAAAAGAAAGAATAAATGGCGAAAACAATGGTTCTAATGAAGGATACCAAGTTTGATTTGAAAGAAAAGTGCAGAAAACCCGGTATTTCTACCTTATGAGACGATAGTATATAACAGTAAATCTTTGATCACTCACCAATCATCTGTGCGTTTTTAGCTATTAAATACACGGTTATAATCTTTTTATCAGTAATTAGTATTTTCCATAAGTGTTGCAGTATCTTTTTGGTTGATCAAACAGTGTTGCAGTATCCTTTTGGTTGGTAAACAGTGTTGCAGTATCCTTTTGGTTGGTAAACAGTGTTGCAGCATCCTCTTCTTATTTTCTATGGGGTTCTTTGATTGTTAGTGGCATATATGAACCCCATAGAAAATAAGAAGAGTGTAATTGGGCTATCCTAGAACACATTTTCGGAGTAATATACATATGTTACATACGTATATACATACATACATACCTACAGGCATGCACGCACGGCAAACTCACGAACACACACATTTATTTAAGGGAAAATTACTTTCTCTGATAAGTTGGCGCACTAATCTAAGATTTTTTCCAACGACCGAGCGCAAATATACTATTGTGTTTTATTTAATTCCATACACACTATCTTCAACCTTTCGATAACGTTGAAGACAGTTTAAACGTAATAGTCTAGACTAATGAGCACAGTCAGACGCTAAGAGTCTAGGATGCATTTATTATTAATATATTAATGTATAATACATATATGTAGAGCGATCGCATACAAGCGAGTTCGAGCCAAGAACCCTTTTGGCTCGAACTCGCTTGGCTCGATTTTCTCGATGGCTCAAACTTGACGAAAAGGACCGATTCATTTAAACTAAATGTAAGCATTACCGCTTGGCTAGAAATGTCCGAGGCTCAAGATATTTTCGCCGGTCCCTGGGAGTTCGAACCCCGTCGGCTCGAACTCCCAAGGGACCGGCGAAAATACCTTATAATTGTTTATTGACAGTATATATATATATATATATATACCACAGCCCAGATTGCTTGTAGAACACGCAATGAGTCATGACGGCGTTGTTTATTTCAATAATGCGCTCCGATTGGATTAGTGCGACGTCATTTAACTAATGATAATGATATGCGACGTTATAAGTAAGTAAGTAAGTAAGTAAATTGTTTATTATAGTGACATGTGTATATAACATAATTACATTTTCAATACAAACATATGGTACATTTTACACCCGGCCCATCGGACCTATAAGTCACCTAAATATTAACGTTATGTAAAGCATATATTTATAGATATACATTTTTAAATTTGTATGTTACAGTGCAGTTAATCTGGTATAGGTAATCAAGTTTATACATATATAGCATCTATGAGTTATAAATATGGAGATTGTTCAAAGAGGTAATAATTTCATTCGATAAAGATTAAATGAAAAAACGAAAGCAAACGTGTACATGTGCAAAAATATGGAGGAAAAATAAATAAACATTATCATGTATATTTAATAGAAACACAATGTCATTCATGCGTTAAGAATATAACGTATTTCTCCTTATGGTGTATGCCTTCACAATATACATAAAATAACAGCTTCTGTTTTATACAAGCGCATTAATTCGGTTACATTTTTTGAAGAACAAATAATCAATTGCAGAAGAATCTGCTGGTTTCTTATCGTAAGAAATAATAATCTTTAATGTAAATATAATGATTGAGGGTGCGTTGTGGAATTTGCACGCGTGCCCTACTGCATTCATACAGCATAAACGCAAAAACATGCGGCCAGTTCTTAATTGGTGCAAACGATAGCTTCATGATAAAAGTCTGATCTGAACTGAAGACATGGACAAGTTAGAGAGTTGTATTGTTCTTGAGATACTTATTTGTTTAACGGTTCATTGGGGAAAAAGAATGGTTCATGTGTGATATTATGATTTATATTGACCATAAATGTTTTATAATTGTTTATTGACAGTATATATCATGAAAAAGCATTTAAAGTATGTTCAACGTTGTTTACTTCAGGTAATGTATCATGAGCGAGCGTTTCTGTATTAAGCTTTATTAATTTAGTAGCATGAATGCACTTTTATGCTGACATTTGTTAAGCGAGGTTAAATGTATGTTACTCATCAGACATTAAAATTGTTTGATTCAAACATAATCTAACAATCACATTTCGAGTATTATTTCTGACAACAGACGGCCCAGGCATCCGTCGGCGCGATGTTACACTCGAAGCCATCTGGGCATCTGACCCCTCCACGCCCGCAGTTCCAAGTGCTGCCGTCGCTGCTAACCAAAGGAACACCCTTTTGACAGATTTTCGCTGAAAAAAGTACAAACACATCGAGAGTCAAATTCTTATAAATTAGTTGCAAGGTGTCAAAACCTTTATCTAATTGAATATCGGGAAAGAGATACTTCGGAAGCACTAATTTTAGCACAGCCAGTGCCCCTTACTTCCGGCTTAAGTAGACTTTTGTAAGCGTTATCCTCTTGTAAACTACAGTCCAACCCCGTTTGCTCGAACTCCCAGGGACCGGCGAAAATACCTCGAGCCTCGGAAATATCGAGCCAAGCGGTAATGCTTACGTTCAGTTTAAATAAATCGGTCATCTTCATCAAGTTCGAGCCATTATAGTAAATTGAGCCAAGCGAGTTCGAGCCAACGGGGTTAGACTGTACCACCAAGTGACATTAAACGATTCACAAGACAGACATATATATAAGTGACAAAGCCAAAAACATAACATATCCTGAATATCCTGCAAAATGATGCTGAGCATGTTTAATAAAGGGTCGTGGTGAATGGATATCAGTTGATATGACAGGAGAAATAAACACAATAGAACTTTTAAAACTTACGACAACATTCGGCATAAGCATCATTAGGGGCTATTTCGCAGTAGTAGTTATTGGGGCATCGACTTCCACCTCGTCCACAATAATGATTAGCAAGAGGTTCGCCATACGGACAAGGGTTGAAGCTGTAGACAGCTGAAATGTAAGTGAAAGTGGGCTACGTATACCAAATGATGCTTTTTCACGTTTATCCAGTGTTTAGAGCAACCATTGGAGCCATATTCTCTAACTTCTGCGACTAAGGCTCAGAAAACTGAATTCTTAAATGTTTCATAATATCTATGTAATAAACTAAATTTCACAAAATATAAATTACTAATCGTAGAACATATCATTGATTACAGATACAGCATGTTTTACCATCTTTCCTCATGTTATGGAATTTTGACAACAAAATAAAAAATTTGCTTTTCTGAGTCTGAGTCTTAAGTTCAGCTTCTATGCATAAGTGAATATGGGCCTAGACCCGCGTCATAGGGACGGTAAGTTCTGCTGTTGTCACTGACATGCAAGTGCAAGTAAAGTAAGAAGTAAGTAGTGTAGGTCAAAGTTCTGCGCCGTGAACATACATTTTGGTGCTCGATTAGTGAAATATATTGCGATATTACACTGAAACCAACAGGTATCCTCTTTATAATACAATGGGTTAATGTTTAGTATTACGGTTCATCGGTTAAGTGAAATGACCAAATGATGTCATACAAATAAAATCCGCATATTTATGTTTCCACTCAGTATTTGCAACATTTCTCATGGACAGAAAATAACGCTTAAAAATCATTTGAAGATCTGAGAGCTGACATACAATAAACATGACGCCTGTCAGTCAAACTAGCCGGTCGATACCCGACTGACCAATCCGCGTCCAGATTAGGCGGGGCTTATCAGTTGTCCATTGCTATCCGCCATGACCTTCGACAATCTGCACTTATCAACAATGTTGTAATTACGCTGTTTTCTATATATTTACCACAAAATATGTTTCTTATAATTGAGAGAAGGTAAAGACAGTTAAGGAAATCCGAAATACTGACATTTCCCCTTAATTACTGCTGAAAATTATGCATTTGTTTTGCATGTGTTCGATAATAAAGTGACCTTTCAGAAGACTATTTCAACCCTCCAAAAATGGCTTAATGTAGCCGTACATTTTCTTGCATACCGGACGTGTGTTTCCGGTCATGTGACCAGTGCTGGAAAAATCCATCTTACACCCCCCATGTAAGATGAGTCACGCGCAACAACGCGCCACTTCTTATTTCTTTTAATGCATTGATTTATGTAAAAATATTATGCCATTTCAATAAAGCGCAATCGAATATATATGTAAGCAACTAAAATTGAAAATAAATAATCGTAAAATACGCGATTTTTTGTTTTTTAAAATTACTACGCTTTATGACGTCAGAAAACAACGTCGCACGCGCTTTTTGGTGAAATGTACAAACGTTCGTTTTCTACGTAATTTTTCCACAAATTGTTAATTTAAGATATGCAAGAAAAAATATCAATCATGCAAGCCTCGTTACCGGCTTACGCGCGTGCCCTCGGGTCGGATTTTTCTATCCGTACCGGAAACACATGATAGATACTTATAATATGCGTATATTTTTCGTTAGAAATAGTATTATGATTGTTAGTGTTTAATATTGAGGATATCTTTCGATTTATTTTTATTTTGAAATTTGTCGTCTTCTTGTGCGTAAAGGTTTTAATTCGAAGCATATACATTTGCTTTAAAGCTGCACTCTCACAGATTGAACGTTTTTCCAACTTTTTTAATTTTTGTCTTGGAATTAGCAAATTTTTGCAGTCTTTCATCACTGGTTTGCAGATATTTACGCAAAAAATTGCTCGTTCCAAGACAAAAAATAAAATAGTTGTCAAAACGTTCAATCTGTGAGAGTGCAGCTTTAAAACTTGTTTGGACAGTTGATTTGAGTTATATTTGTTTTATGACGTTTAGATAAAAGATCTAATATCATATACCTAAAGGTCACAAAAAAGTATATATACGTATAGTTAAAACAAAATCATCTTTGGAAAGGACGCAAATCAAAGTATAAACCTGTGCATATATAATGACTACTAGTATGATCATTTCTATGTTGCTTGTTAGAACAGTTTTGAATTTCATTTAATATGCAGGCTCTCCAACCGTTCCTAGTTTTTCCTAGTGTTCCTAGTTTTTTTGAAGTGCTCCTAGTTTTTCCTAGTTTTTCTAAAATCCTCCTATTATTCATAGTTTTTTTTCATTTGCAGCATTATGTTTGAAAGTTTCAATTTTGTGTTTTAATTGTGTTTTGATTTTTTTCTTGCAGAAAACAATGTAGAGATGTTCAGCTGACTTGCTTATTACTGGCAGTAGTGGTTTCGTGTCACTGATACATAGTTTTGCCTTTACCCATGGTGATTTAAGGTTGGACTATGCTGAAGTGACGCCAAACAGAAGCAAATTTACAGTCAGCTGAACACTTATAAGTAAGGTAATTGGACAGTAAAGCAGTAGTAAGGTAATACTTTATCAGATTATACCTCCTAGTTTTTGTCTCAGTATTCCTATTTTTTCCTGGTTTTCTGCCTCAAAAATTCCTACTTTTCTCCTAGTTTTTTTCAGATGTATTGCTGGAGAGCCTGAATATAGATATAAATACATTGGGAGAAACATAAGATAGTTATACCAATTAAACGTGTATAAGCAGCTGATTCTTAATGGAAAAAGGAAGAAAAACAGCTACATCGATTGAGTTTTGACAATTGATCTAAACAAACGTCGTTTTTTGTTGACTTTCGGAAAGGAAATTAATACATGTTTTGTTTCCCTAAATTTGAGTTTTAAAATAGAGACTATAATTCTACTGTAACACTTATCCGATGTTATTTAGAAACAAATTATTCTATAATAATTATAAGTTTCGACATTATTTCTACCTGTATCATACACTGCATACATTTAATACTAACGAACTAATTTAATGTTATACTTGCTTTTATTGCTATGTTTTACCATGCTCCATGCATTTTTATCTGATTGTCAAGTATACATTTTGTAATATTATCGTTCTGCGTACTTGTCGGAGGGCCCTTACTAAGAGGTCACGTGACACTGTAGGCGTAGCTTTATCGCTTTCGGCGTGGTGTAAATTAACCGCAACAAGACGTCATTCGATAAATCATGAGCGTTGTTTTTGCAAGATCAGAGTTGTTGTGTTCGTTCAACGGAAGATATGCATTCATCTGATATGCACAATTGTTTGTTTATTGACAATATCTATCATAGCATTTTTTTCGGCTGAAAGTTGTTTCCAGCAACGTCTAGATAATGCAAGCCATTCTATTTAAAAACCTGTATAAGTAACATTATCATTAAATGATTATTTTTTTTATATTTTTATATGGATAAACATTATAATAATGATAAATCATTATATAATAGCTCATGTAAAAGTTGAGACATTTTATATTTATGGAATTTATATAATGAGCATTGCTTTTTCCCCCACCCCCCACCCACTTTGGTCCTGATGAAGGCCCATAACCGGTCAGTAATGCACCAGTCAATTGTAACCACGCCCCCCCCCCCAGGTCCGGGGAATAGTGGGGACTTTGACTTTCTGTCCAGCCAACCCGGCTAAAATCCCCGTCCTGCGGGGACGAACAGATGGTAAAATCCCCGCCAAATGCCCCGCACCCCAGGGACCCTAGGTAAGGCCCATTCCCTGTTATATTTAAAGCGAAGACAAAACCACCGCATTCACCCGGCACTGTGGGGCCACCTGAAAGGTAAAAAACGGCCCATTTCCCCGGCTATCCCCGGTATACCCACGGACCTGGAGGGGCCGTGTTTACAATTGACTGGTGCATAACTAACGTGCGAATACATGACAACGCTATTTACATACACCGAACGTTAATAAATGAAAATTGTCTTTCACAAAATAATATTACTCATTATTACATGATCTATAAATAAACCGTACATGATTGGACAAAGAACAATTTTCGAAGTCCGAATAAAATGCCATATTGACCTGTCTATTTATAAACAGGAAACAGTTTATCATATGGTGTTAAAATAACGCAGAAAAATACTTCAAAAACGCCATATTGACCTGTCTAGTTATAGATCGGAAGCAGTTTCTCATACGACGTTATAATAGATCATTCATTATTATATATTTACACCTCAACGTCCATTCCTTAAATGAACTGCCTTTCGGCATCGATTGATGAACGCAACATCTTCGGATATGTTCGGATCGCAATTCATCGCATAACAATATACATGCAAATTTGATCTTGTTATTGTTTGTATTGTGTCATCAGGTCTCGTAAAATATAAATCAACATTTTAGAAAGTGCTAAGTTATTATATTTTAAACGTTTTGTTACCAAAAATGTTTTAATTTTACGTTTAAAAGTGTTTTCAAGTGGTTGATCTCTTCCCGCGTTATTGTGACGTCATTTGAAAAAAAAATGTTTCCGGCAACAGTCGGGTCGTCCTATTTACAGAATAGGAAAGAACGGATTACTGAAAGGTAATCCGAAATTAAATGAAGTATTCTTTTAACGATTCTTGAATTAAATAATGAACTATTGGTGTAAATATAAGGAATGAATAGCGGGATTGATGTCATTATCGGGGATATGAACGCAACTGGGCTGGTCAAAGTACGCGTGAAGTCCTTCGGACTCCACACACTTAGACCAGCCCAATTGCGTTCATACCCCGATAATGACATCAAGCCCGCAATTCATTCCTTAAGTAATAACATAGTTATTTACTTATTAGCTGTGAAATATAGAGTTCATATTGACCGCAAAACTTTATTGATCTCGGCTTTCGCCTCGGTCATTAATGATTTTTTGGTCAATATGGAAGCATACTTCACACCTTTATAAATAAATAATTGTATATTATAACGAATCAATATGTTATTGCTCTTACCGTAAACGGAGCAAAGGAGTACAACTATTGATAGTTTCATGTTCATCTTCTAGGTGATTACATGTACTGTTACTTCCTTGAAACACAGTTAAAATTTAACACCACGGCAGTTGATAACAGCTCTGGTGGACCTTTATTTTTTCAAATCGTTTATTTCACACAATATTTTTCTGCAAACCTTTCCGAACAAATAACATCCGGTCCAGGTAGATCTCGTTAGGCGAAGGTAAAGCAGTCGTATTTGCACGCGAGATAACCCTGAGTTCTAGTGTTTTACGACTTCAATACCATATATGGGAAGAACGTTCCGCTTGAGTACTAAACATTAAAGTGACTTGATCATGGTTGGTAAAATGCACTCGTTTTTAATTACGAAATAAAGTGTGGCAAATCATAAGGAGCACAGCGATTTGATGGGAATGAACTCCTGCTTTGGTGTCATTTGACCTGTACAAAATTTAGTGACATTTAACCTAAATAAAAAAAATCTTCAGATTTATCAAATGGGTTACTCCTACCAACTATCTAGCATAAAATAACTATGAATAACCGCAGTTTAACAATGTCAGAAAATCTCGAAATGCCTAAATAGAGGAAAGTGAAACATCTTAAATTTGATCTAAATGTGTTGAGTACGAAAAACATGCCAAGAAAAGTACCAAAACGAAAAGTGCAGCCAACATGCAGATTACTCTCCAATCTTTCAATTGCAACCAGAATTCTCAACTGAACATGCGTCTAGTTGAAGAAATTTGTTCAAACCAAAGTTCCTGAGAGTACCCCAATCTCAACACAGCATTCCGATACATAACCAAAAAATACCATTTTTTTATAATATTGTATTTAATAATACAATCATTCTTATTCCTATTTCATTAATTACCTTTCAATAATTCACGAACACAAAAGCCTTTACTTGTTAAATAATGTATAAATTAAAAAATACAACATACATGTTGTGGTTACATTACACTATTACTTCTGAATTATTCATGAAGCAGACGTGGTAGTCAAATTTGGGAAAGAAGAAATAGTGTAATCTAACCACAACATGTATGTACTCAACACATCACTTAAGGAGTGTTAAAACAAAAAACACCAAAAGCTGGAACCCTTCAGCAAATAGTGATACTTGCTCACATATCGTCTTTGAAGACCACAATTTTCATTAGCGTTTATAACGCGATTGAAAATTAATTACGGATGTGGTGTTGCGTGATTGGTTGATTGATATTATCACGTGATGTTATCAATGTATCGTTAAGAGGTCAACATATCCACCACTTTTGTTAAAGTCCCGGTGGCCGTGTGGACTAGCCTGCTGTTGTTGTTTTTTTTTTACTTTTTCTTGACATTACCGGCGTGGGTGCGAACCCCACTAAAACCAAAATACTTTTTATGCTATAACTTTATTTTTTTTCTGCACTTTCGATATCATAGGGTAAAATAATGATAAAATAAAATTAGTGTTTTCAGATGCATAACAGGAACAGTTATTTTTGGTCCAAAAACATGAGAGAGTCACTTTAAGAAACATTTGATGAAATTTAATATAGTTAGCTGAACATAACCACAACTTTGTAATGATGAGATAGTTATAATAAAAGGTATTATGTATACCCTCCTAAGTTTGCAAAACATGCGTCTGTTTTGTGGTATTAATACGGTTCATCCTCGACATTTTGTATTGAGATATTAGTCTAGACTCACACGTCTGATTTTTTTAAACCGTTTTAAAGTAACTTGATAAAAGTTCGTTTCAACTATGTATCAGGTTTTGCCTTTTATTCATAAGAAAGAGATGAATTTTGATGAATTAAAAAAAAACTTACCGTAATTTTACACGTTGAATTATAATAATGAGGGAGTTGTTATTTCTGTCTCAAATTTTATACGATGTACGGTTTCGTCATGTACATACGCTTAATTGGATGATATATTTTAAAACATTAATTATTCTGTTTTTGATATTTGACAGATTCAATAAACGCATTTATAGAGAAACATAAACTGTCTGCATTACAGCTTATATATTAGTCAAATATTATATAAGTAAATTTGTAATAATTTATGTCGCTGATTGTACCCAGTCTATCAGAGTTTACAAACAGACGGTCGAGACTCCAGCTCCTAAATGTGTATCGAGATAAGGAGCCTTAGAAAGTGAAAGTTTTCAAGAAAATTTTACAAGGAGGAAAAACAGATAATTATCACTTGCGTTTGATTGTTTCTAAAATGAGCTTCTGATCCATGCACCTGATTGTTGCTTATTCTCATGACCGGAGTCCTGGTTTGGATTTATTGTACGAAACAGGAAATAACCATCTGCAAAACAAACACTTCGAATATCAAATAAGATAGTTTAAGGTAAGCCGCCCATCATTAATACAAACAAATGCTACGGGTAAAGTTTCATTATAAAGTTACAAAATGTTATGTTTAAATATTTGTAAAGTTTTCACCGAGACATTTTTTATATATATAGACATTATGTTATTTAAGCAACAAATTAATAGTATTGCTTTATAATCATAGTAAAATTTTGTTTGATTACCTCCCTTTAATAATCATATCATAATAGTAGCGTGATTATGGTGTTATTCAAAAATGTTTTCCATACAAAAATAATATAATAGTTAATCAATATAAATTTAACATATAAATAATATCTGTATTAATAGCTAAAATGCACTTACTCATCTTTGCACCTAATTATGGATGGCTTACCTTCATCAAAATCCAATTTCAAATAATTGGCGATGTTCGATTTTTAGTGTTGTTTTTAAATAATAGACATATATAATTTTGTATTTTAGATAATGTTTTACAATTTGACAAATAATTACATTTAAAGGCGTAAATAACTTTCAGAAGTATCAAACGTTTACCCTCGTCACTTTCCTTGAAATCGTCACGTTATTGTGCGACAAAACTCGTATTAACAAATAACAGAATCGTTTGATGGACGGTATGACCATACATTATTATCGTGGAACATACACACTAACTTTCATCAGTGAATCACAATTTTGACATCTATTCACAATGCTTGAGTTGAACTTATTCAATATAGATTATGGGCGCAGCATGTTAGTAACGTCCAGTTTTTATTTTGATGATAGGTCATACGAAAGTCATAACGACTCCAATTATGAACGACTAAGGAATTTGTCGAATTGAAAGTTAAGTCCCTACCTTTGTCCCATATACTGTCATTCTAATTGCGTAAAATAAAGAAGTACTTTGCGAAAAAAACTTATATAATGGGTTTTGTCCGTGATTCTCTTTAAAATTTACTATTGCGACATGTTCACTTGCTTAATTGTACAATGTGATGAACATCTTCAACAATGCTGTTTTCGGTCAACCTTTTTTAAAACCTATTGAACATTAATCATTACATGTTCATTACAATTTTCAACATCATATTTTGTTCTTCTTTTAAACAATTTTAATTCTTTCTTCTCTAGAAAATACGATTATTTCACTAACAGAATAAGTCACATTTTGATGCAGAAATGTTTCCAGAAGTACCACACACAATCAAGGGGGGACCAAAAATCCGGAAGAGCATGCCACGGACCCCGTTAAGGTCCGTGTGTAAACATTATATATATGCTAGCTACGCCTCTGGTTGGCATAAACAAAGATCCTTTTCAAGGCCACTATTAAAATTTCAATTTATTATTTTAAAATGATATATACATTATTTATAAAAAAAATGGATTCTCACCCTGGAGGAACGATAAATAGATAATATGCAACGGCTGGTGAATTATTGAAACAGCATAAAACAAACTCCACGAAGCCTTCCTCCCCGTAAATGTGTGGGGTTTAACCATAGAAAATGAAAATATAAAAAATGGTGAATGCTTGTGCTATTCCCAACCAAGAAAATGAAATACATACTAATCAAACTTTACTCATTAGCAAGAGTTTGCTTATTTTTGCCTTGTTATTCACAAAACAACTTCGAAAATACAACAGATTAAAGAGAAATAGTTTCTAAATTCAAATGATCAAAATTAAAGTAATTGCTTTCAAACAATTGTAAATGGAACACCTAAAAAGGTTATTAAACCCGTGATATTTTCTCATATTTACACCAAACCAGCAAAAAATATAACTCAATTCATTTCAATGAAATGCTCTTTTCCAAAAAAAAGAGAAACATCCGTCTATAAATACATTATAAAAGGTATATAAAATAAATAATACAAAATAAGTCTAGACAAAGCTTAAATTTCAAAACGTTTTTTTTCTTCTTTGTCTATATGGTCAGCAACTCTCTCTATTTCTACATCGTCAGCTAACTCGTCAGCACTTTAGTACGTGCCTGTCAAAATGGCGTGCGTTTGTTCCTCCAACGCGGGCTATCACGTGATGTTTTAAGCGGGGAACATGTGCGCAGGGGATGAGATCATTGTGTCACGTGATGGAATGATGCGCTTTGAGTGGGAAGTATTTCTTTGTTTACGTTTCGAGGTTCATTCATTTTTTGGCGCAGGGATACTACTTTAATATTATCTTTATCTAAGTTAAACAAATTAAATGATTAAAATAGATATTGCTTCTTGCTTTGTCAAATCTAGCTCGGTTATTGGAAACATAGCTTGCAATTTATGTAGTCCGCACTTTCTCAAACTATATTTTTAGTCGTAAAGAGGCAGTCGACACTTGTTACTATTTATAGGCATTTTATGGTGTGTGTGTCGAATTTGTGGCTACACTAAACAGGGTAAACAACCCTGTTAAAAAACGAAGGAAAATAATGTTTCTGGATCGGTTCGAACCGCTTCCATGAAACCCTCAAAAGATTTGTAGTCCTGTGCTTAACAACATAGGCTAAAGCATTAAAATCGAAGTTTTCTGTGAAGAGTTTGATTATGGATGTGCTACCTTAAAACCAACCAATGGTTCGGTTGATGTTAAAGGTGTATACAACAGAACATGTTATGCACCAGTCAGTTGTAACCACGCCCCCTCACACCCCCAGGTCCGGGGTATACCGGGGATAGCCGGGGAAATGGGCCGTGTTTTTACCTTTCAGGTGGCCCCGCAGTGCCGGGTGAATGCGGAGGTTTTGTCTTCGCTTTAAATATAGCGGAGAATGGGCCTAACCTAGGATCCCTGGGGTGCGGGGGCATTTTTCGGGGATTTTACCATCTGTTCGTCCCCGCAGGGCGGGGATTTTAGCCGGGGTTGGCTGGACCGAAAGTCAAAGTCCCCGCTATTCCCCGGACCTGGGGGGGGGGGGGCGTTGTTACAATTGACTGGTGCATTACAAACAAAAGGCTTTATCAAACATGATAAATAAGAAACTTGTGCTTCTGCGTTGAACTTTTCGTCGGATGGGAAATAAATCGTATGTCGTATATAGAGTCAGATAATACTGGCGAAATTAAGTTTCAATCTATGAAGAAGGAAAATGTGAGTAATAAAATATATCTTATCTTAACATATCTTTACAATGTATGGTCTCGTTTTAAAGGTTATACGTGCATATGATAAACTATTGCCCATAATGTTTGTATTTTAGAAACGACATATTTTGTGAATTGGCAATATATTATATTCATTGTATATTTATTTTATACAGTTGAACCCCGTTGGCTCGAACTCGATTGGCTCGATTTTCTCGTTGGCTCGAACTCGATTGGCTCGATTTTCTCGTTGGCTCGAACTCGTATGGCTCGATTTTCTCGTTGGCTCGAACTCGTATGGCTCGATTTTCTCGTTGGCTCGAACTCGTATGGCTCGATTTTCTCGTTGGCTCGAACTCGTATGGCTCGAACTCTTATGGCTCGAATTTCTCGTTGGCTCGAACTGAATGTAAAGGACTGATTTCTTTTAACTAAATGTAACCATTCCTGCGTGGCTCAAGTTTCCCAAGGCTCGAGGTATTTTCGCAGGTCCCTGGGAATTCGGGCCAACGGGGTTCGACTGTATCCATGTAGTGTAAACCTTTCCTATATTCTCACAGAAAAGTCTCATATAAAATCAAATGTATAAGTGCTCAATAACAACCAACTCATGGCACTGCATTTTATCTGGCAGATCATTACAAATATGATCACGTCATTATGGTGAACAAAAAGAAGAAGTAGACAATATAAAGGTTATGTACCAGTCAATTGTAACCACGGCCCCCCAGGTCCGGGGAATAGTGGGGACTTTGACTTTCGGTCCAGCCAACCCCGGGTAAAATCCCCGCCCTGCGGGGACGAACATATAGTAAAATCCCCGAAAAATGCCCCCGCACCCCAGGGACCCTAGGTAAGGCCCATTACCTGCTATAATTTGCGCGAAGACAAAACCACCGCATTCACCCGGCACTGCGGAGACACCTGAAAGGTAGAAACACGGCCCTTTTCCCCGGCTATCCACGGTATACCCCCGGACCGGGGGGGGGGGGGGCCGTGGTTACAATTGACTGGTGCATTTGGTCATCTGTTGAATACTTCTACCCTGTTAAAGGATCTTGATATTTCTGACTTTATCTTAGCTTTCATTGTTTTTCAGATGTGATGGTATTTTGGAAAAAAATGTTCCGGCGTGAAAACTTACCAGTAATTTGCTAAACATGATTATTATCTAGGGTAAGAAAAAATAGGCACAGAGATAAGGCACAGGTTATTGTAAGCAAAAAATAACCATTACACGAATAAGCAGATTTACGACCAATAGTACCAATATTTAGATAAAACTTTTGTAAGTATAAAACGTTATATGACGGATGTAGCAGTAAAACTCGATTTGATCTTTAAGTATATGTTAAAGTTTATTTTGGCGATCTTCAGAAAATGGAGCGAGTGTAGGTGTCCGCACTTATTTGACCCACTAGCTCCTCCCCTTTTGTAGTCACATGATATTTTGGCGCGAAAGTTAAACCGCCCAGGCGTTAGTTTCATTAAATGAGTGTCGGGCGATGTTAAATATTTTCGGCTTTGTGAATTATTTCTAAAGAAGAGAAAATGGATTGACGTTTGTACCAAAATTGGAAAACACATAAACGTTTATGGTACTTTTGTTGATATTGTTGATATTTAAATTATTATAATTACAATGTTATGTTTGCATAGAACTGAACTTTACTTGGACGAACTCGTTAGTTTTTTTTAAATTCATAATAATCAACAAAAGATTGCACATGTTGATACTGAATTTGCTTGATTAGCTGTATATTATTAAGAGCAAATTAAAGGAAGAAACGTAAATGATAATTTGTATTTGAATCTTGTCACGTTAATATTTTAATTTTGCATTCAGTAGTTGTCAACACGTTCAGATAGTTGATTAAATATCTATTTCAAATTCGGGTTCATGACGTAAGCTTACACTGCCTCCAGACCCTTTACTTTCAATCATAGTTACTTCGCGCATGCGCAAATGACAGAGCGATATGTGAAAAATAAATGACTGAACCAAATCATTTAGACCGACAAAATACTCTCTACGTAAATAAATGATTGATTTCATCGTCAAATCCGCTCTACATGATAAGGAGCTTCAGTAAATGGGGAAAATCCTCGATTTCCATTGGCCCAAACATATGTGCGAAGACCAAAATCTTTGTAGTATGAGGATTACAATTTTCTGCAGGGATACAGTTTTTTTTAGAGTTTAAGAAATTTGGCACATTTGAAGTTAGTTTTAAATATATTTGGATTTAATAGTAAATTATAAACTAATCTAGTACAAAGACATTGTTTCATTTAGTTGTTCGCCAAAGATAAATGTACTAACAAACATTTTATTATATAAAGTTGATCATTCCAGCACATTTTTCCTCAGTAACCGCTGTCTGTTCGTTAACTGTGCTTATGAAAGCTATGAAGATGGTCTGTCAAGTTGACAAGTCTGTTCGTCAACTGTGCTTATGATACCTATGTAGATGATCTGTCAAGGTACCTAGTCTGTTCATCAACTGTGCTTATGATAGCTATGTAGATGGTCTGTCAAGGTGCTAAGTCTGTTCGCCAACTTTGCTTATGATAGCTATATAGATGGTCTGTCAAGGTGCCACGTCTGTTCGTCAACTGTGCTTATGATAGCTATGTAGATGGTCTGTCAAGGTGCCTAGTCTGTTAGTCAACTGTGCTTATGAAAGCTATGTAGATGGTCTGTCAAGGTGCCTAGTCTGTTAGTTAACAGTGCTTATGATAGCTATGTAGATGGTCTGTCAAGGTGCCAAGTCTGTTCGTCAACTATGCTTATGAAAGCTATGTAGATGGTCTGTCAAGGTGCCTAGTCTGTTAGTCAACAGTGCTTATGATAGCTATGTAGATGGTCTGTCAAGGTGCCTAGTCTGTTAGTCAACTGTGCTTATGATAGCTATGTAGATGGTTTGTCAAGATGCCTAGTCTGTTAGTCAACAGTGCTTATGAAAGCTATGTAGATGGTCTGTCAAGGTACCAAGTCTGTTCGTCAACTGTGCTTATGATAGCTATGTAGATGGTCTGTCAAGGTGCCAAGTCTGATCGTCAACTGTGCTTATGATAGCTATGTAGATGGTCTGTCAAGGTGCCAAAGTCTATTCGTCAACTGTGCTTATGATAGCTATGTAGATGGTCTGTCAAGGTGCCTAGTCTGTTAGTCAACTGTGCTTATGAAAGCTATGTTGATGGTTTGTCAAGGTGCCTAGTCTGTTAGTCAACAGTGCTTATGAAAGCTATGTAGATGGTCTGTCAAGGTGCCAAGTCTGTTAGTCAACAGTGCTAATGATAGCTATATAGATGGTCTGTCAAGGTGCCAAGTCTGTTCGTCAACTGTGCTTATGATAGCTATGTAGATGGTCTGTCAAGGTGCCTAGTCTGTTAGTCAACAGTGCTTATGAAAGCTATGTAGATGGTCTGTCAATGTGCCAAGTCTGTTCGTCAACTGTGCTTATGATAGCCATGTAGATGGTCTGTCAAGGTGCCTAGTCTGTTAGTCAACAGTGCTTATGATAGCTATATAGATGGTCTGTCAAGGTGCCAAGTCTGTTCGTCAACTGTCCTTATGAAATCTATGTAGATGGTCTGTCAAGGTGCCAAGTCTGTTCGTCAACTGTGCTTATGATAGCTATGTAGATGGTCTGTCAAGGTGCCAAGTCTGTTAGTCAACAGTGCTTATGATAGCTATATAGATGGTCTGTCAAGGTGCCAAGTCTGTTAGTCAACAGTGCTTATGATAGCTATATAGATGGTCTGTCAAGGTGCCAAGTCTGTTCGTCAACTGTGCTTATGAAAGCTATGTAGATGGTCTGTCAAGGTGCCAAATCTGTTTGTCAACTGTGCTTATGATAGCTATGTAGATGGTATGCCAAGAAGCCTAGTCTGTTCGTCAACTCTGCTTATGATTGCCAAGTAGATGGTCTGTTCAGGTGCCTAGTCTGTTCGTCAACTGTGCTTATGATTACCAAGTAGATGGTATGTCAAGGTGCCTAGTCTGCTCGTCAACTGTGCCTATGATAGCTATGTAGATGGTCTGTCAAGTTGCCAAGTCTATTCGCCAACAGCGATTATGATAGCTATATAGATGGTCTGTCAATGTGCCTAGTCTGTTAGTCAACTTTGCTTATGATTACCAAGTATATGGTCTGTCAAGGTGCCTAGTCGGTCCGTCAACTGTGATTATGATAGCTATGTAGATGGTCTGTCAAGGTGCCTAGTCTGTTCGTCAACTGTACTTATGATAGCTTAGTAGATGATCCGACAAGTTGCCAAGTCTGTTTGTCAACTGTGCTTCTGTGCTTATGATAGCTATGTAGATGGTCTGTCTATGTGCACAGTCTGTTCGTCAAATGTTCATATGATAGCTAAGTAGATGATCTGTCAAGATGCCAAGTCGGTTCGTCAACTGTGCTTATGATAGCTAGGTATATGGTCTGTCAAGGTGCCTAGTCTGTTCGTCAGCTGTGCTTAAGACGGCTTTGTTGATGGTCTGTCAAGATGCCAAGTCTGTTCGTCAACTGTGCTTATGATATATATGTAGATAGTCTATCAGGATGCCAAGTGTGTTCGTCAACTGTGCTCAATATAGTTATGTAGATGGTCTGTCAAGTTGCCAAGTCTGTTCGTCAACTGTGCATATGATAACTATGTAGAGGGTATGTCAAAGTGCCTAGTCTGTTCATCAACTGTGCTTATGATAGCTATGTAGATGGTATGCCAAGAAGCCTAGTCTGCTCGTCAACTGTGCCTATGATAGCTATGTAGATGGTATGCCAAAAAGGCTAGTCTGTTCGTCAACTCTGCTTATGATTGCCAAGTCGATGGTCTGTTCAGGTGCATAGTCTGTTTGTCAACTGTGCTTATGATTACCAAGTAGATGGTATGTCAAGGTGCCTAGTCTGTTCGTCAATTGTGCTTATGATAACTATGTAGATGGTCTGTTAAGGTACATAGTCTGTTCGTCAACTGTGCTTATGATAGCTATGTAGATGGTCGATCAAGGTGCCTAGTGTGTTCGTCAACTGTGCTTATGATTGCCAAGTAGATGGTCTGTTAAGGTGCCTAGTCTATTCGTCAACTGTGCTTATGATTACCAAGTAGATGTTCTGTCAAGGTGCCTAGTCTGTTCGTCAATTGTGCTTATGATATATATGTAGATGGTCTGTCAATGTGCCTAGTCTGTTCGTCAACTGTGCTTATGATAGCTATGTAGATGGTCTGTCAAGGTGCCAAATCCGTTCGTCAATTGTGCTTATGATAGCTATTATTTGGTCTGTCAACGTGCCTAGTCTTTTCGTCAAGTGTGCTTATGATAGCTATGTAGATTGTCTGTCAATGTGCCAAGTCTGTTCACCAACTTTGCTTTTGATAGCTATGTATATAGTCTATCAAATGGCCTAGTCTGTTCGTCAACTGTGCTTATGATAGCTAAGTAAATGGTCTGTCAAGTTGCCTAGTCTGTTCGTCAACTGTGCTTATGATAGCTATGTGGATGGTCTGTCAAGTTGCCAAGTCAGTTCGTCAACTGTCTTTATGATAGCTATGTAGATGGTCTGTCAAGGTGCCACGTCTGTTCGTCAACTGTGCTTATGATAGCTAACAAGATGGTCTGTCAATGTGCCAAGTCTTTTCGTCAACTGTGCTTATGATAGCTATGTAGACGGTCTGACAATGTGCCTAGTCTGTTCGTCAACTGTGCATATGATAGCTATGTAGATGGTGTGTCATTATGCCAATTTTATTTGTCAACTGTGCTTATGATAGCTATGTAGATGGTCTGTCATGGTGCCTATTATATTCGTCACATGTGCTTATGATAGCTATGTAGATGGTCTTTTAATGTGCCAAGTCTATTCGTCATATGTGCTTATGAAAGCTAAGTAGATGGTCTGTCAAGGTGCCAAGTCTGTTCGTCAACTTTTCTTATGATAGCTAAGTAGATGGTCTGTCAAGGTGCCTAGTCTGGTCGTTAATTGTGCTTATGATAGCTATGTATATGGTCTGCCAAGGTGCCTAGTCTGTTCGTCAACTGTGCTTATAATTGCCAAGAAGATGGTCTGTCAAGGTACCTAGTCTGTTCATCAACTGTGCTTATGATAGCTATGTAGATGGTCTGTCAAGGTGCTAAGTCTGTTCGCCAACTTTGCTTATGATAGCAATGTATATGGTATATCAAATTGCCTAGTCTGTTCGTCAACTGTGCTTATGATAGCTATGTAGATGGTATGACAAGTAGACTAGTCTGTTCGTCAACTGTGCTTATGATAGATATATTTATGGTCTGTCAAAATGCCAAGTGTGTTCGTCAACTGTTCTTATGATTGCTATGCATAAGGTCTGTCAAGGTGCAAAGACTGTTCGTCAACTGTGCTTATGATAGCCATGTAGATGGTCTGTCAAGGTGCCAAATCTGTTCGTCAACTGTGCTTATGATAGCTATGTAGACTGTCTGTCAAGGTGCCAAGTCTTTTCGTCAACTGTTCTTATGATACCTATGTAGATGGTCTGTCAAGGTGCCAAGTCTATTCGTCAACTATGCTTTTGAAAGCTAAATAGATGGTCTGTCATGTTGCCAAGTCTGTTCGTCTACTGTGCTTTTGATAACTATGTAGATGGTCTGTCAAGGTGCCTAGTCATTTCATCAACTGTTCTTATGATTGCTAAGTAGATGTTCTGTCAAGTTTCCAAGTCTGTTCGTCATCTGTGCTTATGATAGCAATGTAGATGGTCTGTCAAGGTACCTAGTCTGTTCGTGAACTTTGCTTATGATAGCTATGTAGATGGTCGGTCAAGGTGCCTAGTCTGTTCGTCAACTGTGCTTATGATTGTCATGTAGATGGTCTGTCAAGGTGCCTAGTCTGTTCGTCAACTTTGCTTATGATAGCTATGTAGATGGTCGGTCAAGGTGCCTAGTCTGTTCGTCAACTGTGCTAATGACTGCCAAGTAGATGGTCTGCTAAGGTGCCTAGTCTGTTCGTCAACTGTTCTTATGATTGCTATGCATAAGGTATGTCAAGGTGCAAGGACTGTTCGTCAACTGTGCTGATGATAGCCATGTAGATGGTCTGTCAAGGTGCCAAATCTGTTAGTTATCTGTGCTTATAATAGCTATGTAGATTGTCTGCCAAGATGCCAAGTCTGTTTGTCAACGGTTGT